>NC_088397.1:27043918-27266418 GCF_034236695.1 Oncorhynchus nerka | reverse complement strand
AAGAGGATGGAAAGTGTGAGGTGTGGAACTCTGAGAAGGAGAAGGCGAGGCGGGCGAAGAAAAAAATGAAGGTACAGTGATAGTGAGTAGTACTGGTAGTGTGTAAGTACTGGTAGTGAGTAGTACTGGTAGTGTGTAGTACTGGTAGTGAGTAGTACTGGTAGTGTGTAGTACTGGTAGTGAGTAGTACTGGTAGTGTGTAGTACTGGTAGTGTGTAGTACTGGTAGTGAGTAGTACTGGTAGTGAGTAGTACTGGTAGTGTGTAGTACTGGTAGTGAGTAGTACTGGTAGTGTGTAGTACTGGTAGTGAGTAGTACTGGTAGTGTGTAGTACTGGTAGTGTGTAGTACTGGTAGTGAGTGTGTAGTACTGGTAGTGTGTAGTACTGGTGTACTGGTGTGTAGTACTGGTAGTGAGTAGTACTGGTAGTGTGTAGTACTGGTAGTGTGTAGTACTGGTAGTGAGTAGTACTGGTAGTGTGTTGTACTGGTAGTGTGTAGTACTGGTAGTGAGTAGTACTGGTAGTGTGTAGTACTGGTAGTGTGTAGTACTGGTAGTGTGTAGTACTGGTAGTGAGTAGTACTGGTAGTGTGTAGATACTTATGTCTGTGATGTGCTCCAGGGTGAGCTAACAGTGAGCTTCCTCTCCTCCCCTCCCTCCCCAGATCGGGACACTAAGCTCGGGCATGAAGGAGGCCCAAGACAAGAGGAACAGCCTGCCCCACAGCCTACCCTCCGATCCCCCCACCCTGGTCCCCTCACAGCACTCTCCCTCTCCTCCTACCCTGTCCCAGAGCTCCCCCCTGTCCCTCCAGACCTCCCGGCCCAGGGAGGAGGGTCTCCAGCAGCACCTCAGTGTCATCCAGTCCACGGGCCTAGCAGCCAGCTCCATGCCCCTGGCTCTCCTCACCCAACCCCGCAGGGAAACCTCCCCATCACCCCTGTCTGCCTCTCCAATCCCCCTCATCACCTCCCCCAAAGGACGCACCACATCCTCCCCCAAGCCGCCCAAGCTCCTGCCCTCCTCGCCGCAGAACCTGCCCCTGTCCCTCTGCACCTCCCTGTCCCGCTCGGTACCCCTGTCCTCCTCGCCTCAATCCTTCCCTCTCCTCACGTCGCCCATGGCCAACTCCCAGCAGACCAAGCCTCTGAAGACACCTGGCAGTGGAAAGGCCAGTAAGAGGAAGCTGCTGGAGGAATCACTCTCTCAAATCAACGAATTCAGGCTCAAACAGGTTGGTCCAGTGTCCTCTCTGCCCAGCCACTAGCAAGGAATATGGTATCAAGTATGACTTGCCTAGTTAAATGAAGGTTCAATCAAATAAATACAAATAAAAAATCCCATTATTCACACAGTAGCTCTTTTTCCCCATGGTCAAATAATACCACCGATTGGTTACTGGCTAGCTTAGCTTTTCACCTCATTTGAATAATCTAAAAGCGGTCGAACATGAAACCGTTTCTCCTTTCACAGTTAGAAGGTTGTCGGTATTCATGGTAACAGACTGTAGTTGAGCTGCAGTAAGAGGGCTGCTTCCAGCCAGAGGGAGTCAGAGAGGGAAGTGGCAGTCCTGTCTGAGTCGTTTGATTGGGTGTCCCGCGGTGCTGCTCAGCCTGTAAACCAAAAGGTCAACCAAAAGGTCAATGCTTTTGGCCTCATTACCTCAGCAAAGCAGACGGCACATATAGCTCCATGTATTTATTAACGTTTTACTCTCCATTAACCACATTCACAACTAGATAGAACATATACATATTTATCACCTTCTGCAGTGCATTGTGGACCTCTCGCATGTAGTCGAAATGGTTGAAATAGTAGTTAATTGATTAAGCTAATTCCTATTGCTCCGGTCCGCTAGAAGTGGAAATCTGGTCTTCTCCCCTGGTCTATTTTACCGGTGGAGAGGTTATTTTTTAACCAAAGGCCTCTGCATTCCCCCAGTGGTTGAGGAACTGCTACTGTATTACGTGGTCTGTGAAATGGATTTGTTTCACTTGATATCACATCTAGTTGAATGTACATGTCGAAGCCCTAACCTGTGTTTGCTGAAACACGGTGCAACGCCAAACGTGACTGTCGTTCTATAAAATCTGCCATTATGCTGTTTAGAGTAAAAACCCAGATGCATGACGCTAACACTTTTCACAGACTCATAACTGTAGTAATTTAAGTGAGATATGGGAACTGGAAGCCGCTTCTCAGCGGTTTTACTCTTTACTTAGTACAATGGCTGTGGTTATTGCCTTGTTATACGCAATTGTCTCCAGGCTTCTGTCCTCGGCACAGTGAGACAGAGTGAGCCAGGCATTGTGCTTCATCACCAGCTTGAATAATCGACGTAGATGCAAATTGACAGCTGGCACAATTATGCTGTTTTCTCTTTTCTTTCCCCTTGTTTTATCCCCCTCCCTCCTTCCCACCCTCCCTCCCTCCGTTCCAGTCTTTACTCTCGCAAGGCCAGACGTTCCCGGCGGCGCAGCCCAAGAAGCAGCAGGGTCACAGAACCTCTCGGAAGGCTGCTGGGGTGACGTCATCCTCCTTGCCGCCCCCCAAGCTGCCCTCCTCGGAGAGTCCGGGTGGCGGTGGCAGAAGCACCAAGTTGCCCCCTGCTCCCCTCCCCCCTCCCTCCCAGAACAACCACTCCAACCTCTTCCTGTCCAGCGCTCTCCTGGGCCTGGCTGCCCACCCCAACGGAGTCATCCAAAGCACCACCGCTCAGGACGCTCCACTGGCCCTTATCACCAAGCCCCGCAAGGACTCCAACAAGGACCTCTCTGGGGCAGGGGCGTCCCTCTCGCTGCCCGTCAACCTCAGCACCGGCGGAAGGGCCCACTTGGCCTCCTCTCAGGGCCCCCAGTCGAGGCCCACTACCTCACCCTCACCGGCCACGGCCCGGGGCCCCAGGAAGATCAAGGCCCCTAAGCTCCAGGCCCCTAACCTCCAGGTTCAGGCCCATGCTCTGGCCCCCATGGCAGCCTGGAAGGGCCTCTCTCAGAGTCACCTGGTGCAGTCTCTTGTGGACCTGTTCAGAGGGGCCGAGGCCGGCCTCCCAGGTCTCCCAGGTCTCCCTAGCAGCAAGGACTCTGATGACTCTGTTGAGGATGACGACGACGATGATGATGATGATGATGATCTGGATGATTTGGAGGATGATGAGGAGGACTCGGATGACAGCTTGTCAGGTTAGATACCTACCGTTCTGACCGTCCTAATGGAAGGCACATGCAATGTTTGTAGTGTACAGTATTTTTGGGGTTACGATGATGTACAATAGTGAACACTATTCAATCATTGCTGAGTCTCCCAGTGATTACCCCGCTCTTTCTGGTACTCTCCTCTCAGATTCTGACAGTAACTCGGAGAGCGACGCGGACGTCTCCGGTGGCAAACTGAAGGACCCGAAGCTGAAGCTGCCATCTTCAGGCTCCGCCTCCAAGAGGGAGAAGACCCCACTCAAGCTAACCAAAGGCCACGGCTCCTTACTGAGCAACTCAACCAATCACACAGCCACCAGCTGCTCCCCGCTCAACCTGCAGGTCATCAAGACGCCCAACATCGTCACCAGCTCCAGTGCCTTGGCCTATCACAGCTCTCCTTCCTCCTCCTACTCCCTGGCCATGCCCCCAGGTAACCGCAGGCAACACACCTTAAACGCCTGGTACATTGTCAAAGCCGCTCAAGTTCTAAATTGCCCCATCACTGCAAATCTAGCATCAGATTACCCTAACCCCTATCCTAACCTTAACCATTAGGGGGACGACAAAATATCTGACCCTGTACCAGTTGTTATGGCCAACTTCTTTACCTACTCTGCCAAAGCTACTCATACAGCTCAAGCACAAAACCAGTCTGCAAAACCACCTCGCTGTACCTTTTGACTGTTGAGGACACGTAACCACACTGGAATAGCTAAGTTCACCATTATATGCTATCATCTTCATATGGTTGTGGTGAGAAAACAGGGAGAGGAAAAGTAGGGTCTATTTTTAGTTAGCCGGGCGGTTGGCTGGCTTAACAGGCCTGGGTTCCTGTAGGTGCATGTCCTTGGGCTTAACAGGCCTGACAACTTGTTTGGCACTTCTGTCGTACCCAAGCTTTCTTTCTTTCTTTCTTTCCCCTCTCCTCTCCTCCCTCTCTCCCTCAGCACTGGGAGATTTACCCAGCTTAGGAAAGGAAAGAACACACACACAGATTCCGATCTTCCTAAACACGTTTCAATTCAACATGCTTCACTGCCCATCAAATTCACGTAGGAATGTCAGTGATTTTTCAGGACATATTTTGAGTCATTTCTGAAGTTGCTTTCAGAGCACGGAGTTTCTCAATACTCTACCTGGTTAAGTAAAGGGAACGCAGAAACAATAAGGCACTCTCATGGCCACAGCTGGTGGGTTAGAGACACAGTGGACACGCTCGGGGCAGCGCTCCAGTCAATAGGAGAAGGCACACCTTTGATCTGAAAGGCCTGCATAGTGGAGTGAGACCCAGCAGCCCTGTTTGTCTCACACAACGAAACACTGCTCATATTCAGTACTGGGATGCTGTAGCTATGGTTGGGTGTTTAGGGCTATGGAGAGAAGGCTGTGTCTGTGTATTGTTCAGTCTGACTAATTGTCTCTCTCTCTCTCTCTCTCTCTCTCTCTCTCTCTCTCTCTCTAACTGTCCCTATCTCCCTATAACTCTCTCTCTCTCTCTCTCTCTCTCTCTCTCTCTTTCTCTCTCTCTCTCTCTCTCTCTCCCTCTCTCTATCTCTCTCTTTCTCTCCCTCTAACTCTCTCTCTCTCTCTCTCTCTCTCCATCTAACTCTCTCTCCCTCTCTCTCTCTCCCTCTAACTCTCCCTCTCTATCTCTCTCCCTCTCTCTCCCTCTCTCTCTCTCTCTCTCTCTCTCTCTCTCCCTCTCTCTCTCTCTCTCTTTCTCTCTCTCTCTCTCCTCTCCTCTCTCTCTCTCTCTCTCCCTCTCTCTCTCGCTCTGCAGGCGCAGGAAAAAGAAAGAGGGTGATGGATGAGCAGGAGTTGAGGATACCTCTGGAGTTGGGGTAGGTCGAGTGGAGACGTGAATTGATAAACCCTCTCTAGCAATGGCAAAGCCTCGGGCATTCGGTCACTCACAGTTTCCTTCCGTCCACGTGTTTTCCAGCTGGCAGAGAGAAACGCGGATCAAGAGCGTGTCTGGGAAGATGCAAGGCGACGTGGCGTACTACGCGCCATGTGGGAAGAAGTTGAGGCAGTACCCAGATGTGATGAAGGTAACAGTAATGCTACCCCTTAGACTAGCCTTACGCTAGCAACTAGCCTCACCCTCACGCTAGTGCTCACTTAGCATCAATGCCAACTGTGATCTTAACATGACCTAAACATCCTTTTAGTTAATTTCCCCAATCCCTTCCTCTGCCTACTAAAAGCTGACCTGTCGTTAGAGCATTCTGATTCTCACTGTGCTTTTGCTCAATTTCCCCTAATTCTTTTGATGCTTAGTAGTAGAATCGTCCGTTTTTAGCTTCAATGTCACACTTTTACATACTTTCACATTGGATATCCCTTGTCTCACCAAACGTCATTATTTTCTCTTCTGTAGTATCTATCCAGAAATGGAATAAGTGGCATCACACGTGATAATTTTAGCTTCAGTGCAAAGATAATGGTTGGTGACTTCTATGAAGCCAGAGAAGGACCCCAGGTGATGTCTTTTCATCTATCTATTGCCCGTCTCATTTTTTTATTTCCTCATTTCATGTACAGTAGAAACTGTATAGTGACTTAAGCAGTTCAGGGACATTGATAGAAATCAGCCATAGACTCCAGTAGTGCTACCCCCTAGCCCCCTTTGTCTAGGGAGTCATGTAATATTCAGTTGACATGACTTCTTCAGGTGACCAGTCATATACTGTACAGTAGGATAGTTGAACTAGCTGAATGGGGAATGGAATGTGTTGTAGTGGTGTTCATATCACAGGTAGAAATTGGACCATTATCCGGTTCTTAGCTTTGTAGTCCAGTAATACCACTATGCATTGCATATTTTGATCTTTGATCTGCCCTCTTTTCTGTCATGAGTGATCGATCTAAAGAGTCAAACCTAGAGTAACAGTAGAGTAATCAAAGCAACCGAAGTATGTTGAAGCCGTTTATTACCCACACGACACTAACAGCCCCTCTACCCTGTTGTTTCGCTCCCGTCCTACCCCCAGGGTCTGCAGTGGAGCCTGCTGAAGGACGAGGACGTCATCCCTCATATCCTGGCCATGGAGGGCCGGCGGGGACGGCCCCCCAACTCAGAGCGCCAGCGCGGGGCCGAGGGGGGAAAGGGCTCCCGGAGGAGGAAGGGCCGGCCGTCCAACGTGGGAGAGGGTCCGGCGTTGGGGGCCGAGGTGCCTAGCCCCAGCGAGGCCAAACTCTTACGCAAACTGGAGGCCCAAGGTGAGGAGAAGAAGATGAAAAAAAAACAGATCTCTGTTTTGAAGTCTATGAATGCTACCTACCAAACATGTGTGGTCACACAGTAACGTTCCATCACCTCTCTCTGCAGAGATAGCCAGGCAGGCGGCCCAGATGAAGATGATGAGGAAGCTGGAGAAGCAGGCCATGGCCAGGGCAGCCAAAGAGGCCAGGAAGCAACAAGGTACACTACATCTGAGTGTATACACTATTCCCCACTGTCCTCTTGTAGAGATGTACAGTACCACTGCTGCAAACCATTTCTTAACACCTAAGCCCCTAAAGTCTCTCTTTCAGCCATCATGGCGGCCGAGGAAAGGAGGAAGCAGAAGGAGCAAATGAAGATCATCAAGCAGCAGGTAGGGCATTCTTTACGTGACACCACTTCCTGTCAAACCGTCTCCCGCCTTGACTATGGAGGGTGTCCTTGTTTTACCACTGCATCACCGTTTGGTTTGCATAGTGTATCGATCCACCTACCTCTGTGTTTCTCCAGGAGAAGATCAAGCGTATTCAGCAGATCAGGTTGGAGAAGGAGATGAGGGCACAGCAGATCCTGGAGGTACTACAGTCAACTGACCCAATACCAAACATATCCTCTGAATTAGCAAAACGTCACTCCGCCTCAGTCTACTCTGTCCATAGTATTTTAATCTTACCCAAGCCTATTACTGAATAATAACGCAGTGTTGGAAGGAGTAATGTCTCAGGCATAATTCCACATGGAACTAATGCTAAATTGGTCTTGGTTGACGGCTGTTGAATATTAAAATCGCTGTCTCTGCTAGCTGTCTCAGAGTCAGACCATATTTAAATGAGACAGAAATCATTTTTTTTCTATTTTATCAGACAACAGCAACAGTTTAGCATAAGTGGGTTGGAAAAAAAACATCTTTCCCTTGCATACACAATTACACTGTAGGAGCTCAAGTATTTTAGCAGGCCTAAATCAAATTTGAGTTGACACGGTTGGCAAGCCACTCTTAACAGGATTTTTTTGCTGTTTGCAATTACATATTTAAATGATACATGATTCACTCTCTGTGTTCTACTCATTTGACTGGCACGTGAGGCATGCGTTTCATTTTCGGTTACAGGGAAAATATCATATTTTGAGTGCTCGGTGCGAACCTGCGGAGTGGCATGTGTCTGTCAGTCTGTCTGTCCAGATGTCTGGCAGTGAAATGACGTTTGACCCGATTTGCATTCTCAGGCTAAACGGAGAAAGAAAGAAGAGGTTGCGAATGCCAAAATTATGGAGGCAGAGAAACGAATAAAGGTGAGAGTTTGTGTTACACACAGCATCTCAATGTAAACCAAAATGTCAATGTTTTTTTCCCAGATGAGCTGTGTCTGACAATGAGATTAGGCATGAGCTGTGGCTTCTCTGTAAAATGGTCTGAAATCCCATCAGCCCTAGTGATTTTCATGATGGTGGCTGCATGAAAGTGTATTGATTTTCTCCCCTCATCTTTTCTGTCTTCCCCTGAAGGAGAAAGAAATGCGAAGACAGCATGCAGTCATTTTGAAGCACCAGGTACGCAGCGCTTTTCAGCAGGACACCTTTTCTCTACTGACATGATTGAAAGGATACTAAATACACTTCAGCTAGATCAGTGTTTACAGTGTGTGTGTGTGTGTGTGTGTGTGTGTATCAAGGTTGTGTGTAACTAGATATTATATTAAACCCTTTACTGTTTCTCTTTGGTCAGTTTCCATTCTATTGGGTTATTTCTGATCTTTGGGTATTTTTCTGCTAAACAATCTGTTTTTTTGTTGCTGTCATTTCTGTTCCATAATACTTTGCCAACTCTCTCTGCCAGGAGTTGGAGAGGCATAGACTAGATATGGTATGGGTATGTTTATTTTTGTACATCTAACACCGCATCGTGTTTCCTGGTTGTGATATGGTTGTCATAGCAATGCATTAAGTGTAGCACTGGCTGCAGTCATACTACATTATTCTGCATGGCTTTTCAGCAAAACAAACAAAACACACACACACACACACACAAACAAACACAACAGTGTGTCGCCTCCATCTGCTCTGAGACACCCGACCTCGCTCCGCCTGCGGTGGTTCGGTAGCTCCCCCGCACTCCTCAGAATACATTGCAAAAGGCCGGACATGCCCTGCCATGCTCACTCTTACTGTCTGAAAGTACGCTCCTCTCGATGAGTCATCCATCACATCCATCGTCTAGCTGTTGTTTTTGAGTGGCTGTGAGTGCTTGAGTTTTCCAGTTCCAGACATTGAGCTTGTGTCCGTCTCCGTCCACAAAGAGCTGCCCTTTAACCTGTTACGTCCCATTGAGTCTCTGAGGTTGCGTCTGAAATGGCATAGTGCACTACCTCATAGTGCACTACTTTGGTCAAAAGTAGTGCACTACATAGGGAAGAGTTTGCCATTTGGAATGCTGCCTGAGTCGTTCTGCTGCTCTGTTCTGTATCTGTACCTGCCTGTCTTCTGACTGGCTGTCTATTGCTGTACCTGCCTGTCTTCTCCAGCAGTCTGACTGGCTTGCTGTCTATTGCTGTACCTGCCTGTCCTCTCCAGCAGCTTGACTGGCTGGCTGGCTGTCTATTGCTTGTTGAGCGTGTCTGTTGCACATGATTAGAGCCAGGAGTTTTTCCTAACAATATGAACCTGAGCAGGAGAAGCTCCTGGCTCTACATGCTGTATGCAGCTGGCTCCAGAGGATTTGTTTCATTGACTTCTGTTTATCACATCACTGAGTTCCCTTTCAGACAGACAGTCACTGTCCTCGCTTTGCCTTGATCAAATCCTATTGGTTTACAATTTAAACATTTGGAGACAATCTATCCCCAACCAGGGAAGTCTCCTTGTAAGACCTTCACTCAATATCCCCCCCCCCCCATAGGTTTAGGCTATTTTCAATCTGGAACGGCTATCAGCTAAACAGATGGATGATACACAGAGCAATGTTTGTTTTCATCCCACTGGCTTGTGGCTATGATGACTCGTTTGTTCCGTCAGCTTTTTACCTAGAGGCATCATAGCTTGACCCTAACTTCTCTTTTTTGACCCCGTCATCGCCATCTACCGCATTCTCCCTCTGATGCTTTCTGGTTGTCGTCATTCGTACCGTTGTCTTCTTAACCTCAGCTTCAACTGTACGTGTTGCTGTATGTGAAAACCTCACCAGGATGGAGGCGAATGGTGGTTTTCCTCCTTCGGTCCACCTCTCTAAACCTTCTCCGGTGTGTAACATGTGTGTGTGTGTTTTCTCTGCTCTGCTAGGAGAGGGAGAGGAGACGGCAACACGGGATGCTCATGAAGGCGGTGGAGGCTCGCAAGAAAGCAGAGGTACGTGACACACACACACAACACACACACACGCCAGAAGGTCCCACTCCTCCTGAAACCACCCAATCCCTCTCTCCTCCCTCTACTTTTCATTTCTTCAATACACTAACTGAGTCAAAAGAATGGCCCTCGAGCTCTTTTTCTTTGAGAGCGCAGGCAGGGGCGCCGGGCTGAATTCTAAAACTACTCAGCAGACTCGGCTTGACATTCTTGTCTGTTTTACCTCCACTGGCGTGAGCCCATTAACTCTCCCTTCCTCTCTCCTTCTCTGGGGCCCTCAGGAGCGCGAGCGCTTGCGGCAGGAAAAGAGGGATGAGAAACGCCTGAACAAGGAGCGGAAATTGGAACTGAGGAGGCTGGAACTGGAGATTGCCAGGGAGCTGAAGAAGCCAAATGAAGACATGTGTCTGGCCGATCATAAGGTAATAAATGACCCATCTTGCCCATGATTCAGTCCTGCGTGATGTCTGAAGGGTGACATCATTAAAGGGACCTGGCTTTCCAAATTCTAGGTGGCCGTTTAATGTAGTTACATCTCTTTTACGTTATATATATTTGAACAGACAAGTTAATGTTGTCTAGGTTTGGGTTATGTGTGGTTAAGTGCATTGTATCATCACAATGGTTTGTATGTACAGTATATCTGTTATCCATCATATGTGAAACCTGAGTACTGGACACGGTTTGTGCTGTACACTGCCATCAAGTGGCTGAAGAGAGTAATGCATAAGGCGGGACGAGATAATAGCCCACCACATGTTTACTAATGAAAACTTTAAAAAAAGTTGCCATTCAGAGCCATGTGATTCAGTCATTGGCATGGAAAATTCAGTCATTGGCATAGCAATATGTTAGTCGCACTGCTCCCCATATACTGCAGTCCACATAGGGCACTATAGAAGTCCCAGGATGTCATGTGAGATGTATCCTAAACATTCCTCCCTCTCTCCTTACCTTCCATTCCAGCCTCTTCCAGAGTTTTCCAGAATCCCTGGCCTGATCTTGCCGGGGGGTGCGGTGTCTGACTGCCTGATGCTGATGCAGTTCCTACGCGGCTTTGGGAAGGTGCTGGGCTTCGATGTGGGGGTGGACGTACCCACCCTGGGCATGCTGCAGGAGGGCCTGCTCAACGTGGGAGACAGCATGGGACACGTCCAGGACCTGCTGGTCAGACTGCTCTCCCTGGCCGTGTGTGACCCTGGACTGCCCCCTGGACACAAGGTGAGATACTGTACATGTACAGGAACATACCAAGCAGGCTCTCACATAGGTGGAATAAAAACCTACAGACATTGGTCCGCTTTTCCCAGACACAGGTTAAGCCTAGTCTTAGACTAAGAAACTAAGAAGCACTTTCTATGGAGAATCTCCACTGAACATGCTTTTTAGTCTAGGACTTCATCTGTGTCTGGGAAACCAGTCCATTGTCTATGAGTCAACACTCCCCTGGAAAGTGTAGATGTAACAACTCTATCACGACCCAACCCTCCTGACACCCCCTTCCAGACCAAGACCATGTTGTCTTTCCCTCTATCTTCCATGACTCACCCATCCTGTCTCTCTCCTCTCCCCCCAGACCAAGACCATGCTGGGGGACCATCTGACCAACGTGGGCATCAACCGGGACAATGTGTCGGAGGTGCTGCAGATGTACATGGGGGCCCATTGCGGGCAGACTGACCTGGCTGAGCTGGCCCTCAGCCTGAAGACCAAGGCCTTCCAGGCTCACACCCCCGCCCAGAAGGCCTCCATACTAGGCTTCCTGGCCAATGAGCTGGCCTGCAGCAAGAGTGTCGTCAGGTAGGAGTAAAGAACAGGAGACGCCAAACATTGAAATAGATAATGCTGCAGCAAGAGTGTCGTCAGGTAGGAGTAAAGAACAGGAGACGCCAAACATTGAAATAGATAATGCTGCAGCAAGAGTGTCGTCAGGTAGGAGTAAAGAACAGGAGACGCCAAACATTGAAATAGATAATGCTGCAGCAAGAGCGCCGTCGTCAGGAGGGAAGAAAGAACAATTGAAACGAAACAATTAAAGGTCAGGTTCTATCTGCAGCAAAAGCGTTGACAGGTAGGAGGAGTGATGCTGACCTGCCAGCGTTGTACATCACACAGGCCTCATACCAGTGGAGCTGCAAGGGAATAGATTATTGAGCGTAAGGAGATCAATCATGGATTCTTGTGTTTTTACTGGCTTTACTGACAGGACATGCAGACAACATTTCACAAGCATGAGAGAACATCCTGGTAGATCAGGCATCGTCGTCCCTTCCTGTCTCATTAGGTGGAGCCAGTGTGAAAGGTTTAGTGTACAGGAGGCTTGCATACTGTTGTGAGCCTACTGCCTTTTAGCTCCTTACAAATAATGCCGTTCAGTTGACTTCACTCAGCTGCTAATGCTGTCGTGTTTTATTAATGCTGTGTAAGACTCTGGATAGATCAGCTAATCTGGAGTGGGATTCAATTTTGATAGAGAGAGAAGCCAATACATAAATTATTCACTAGATTGGAGGGATACTAGTGCTGCAGGCTATTCACTGTACAGAGAGAGAGAGAGAGAGAAAATTGTACTGTTTGTGTTCACTAGAGGTAACTGGCAAAATAAAGGAAACCCCAACATAAAGTGTCTTAATAGGACGTTGGGCCACCACGAACCAGAACCGCTTCAATGCACCTTGGCGTAGATTCTACAAGTGTCTGGAACTCTATTGGAGGGATCTGACCATTCTTCCACTTGAAATTCCATCATTTGGTGTTTTGTTGATGGTGGTGGAAAACGCTGTCTCAGGCGCTGCTCCAGAATCTTCCATAAGTGTTCAATTAGGTTGAGATCTGGTGACTGGGACAGCCATGGCATATGGTTTACATCGTTTTCTTGCTCATCAAACCATTCAGTGACGTCTTGTGCCCTGTGGATCGGGACATCGTCATCCTATGGGGACATAGCCATGGTAGCCAAAATAATGGCATGCCCAGCATTTTTATACATAATCCTAAGCATTATAAGATGTTAATTGCTGAATTAGCACAGGAATCACACCTGTGTGGAAGCACCTGCTTTCAATATACTTTGTGTCCCTCATTTAGTCACTGTTTCCATAGCTACCTGTACGTGTGAGCTGACATATACTGTATCTTACTCTGTTTCTACAGTGAGATCGACAAGAACCTTGATCACATGACCAACATGAGGAAGGACAAGTGGCTGATCGAGGGCAAACTCAAAAAGTAAGTGGTGTGTGTGTGTGTGTGTGTGTGTGTGTGCATCTGAATGCTCACCTGTGTGTTTCTCTCTCTCCAGGTTGAGGACCATCCATGCCAAACGGACCGGGAAGAGAGATGCCAGCATGGGAGGGGAGGAGGCCCAGCCCCTGGGTACGCCCTCTTCTGGCCTCAAACGCAAGAGAAAGGCCGGAGCAGAAAGCGACGACGACGATGATGAAGACGAAGACAGCGATGACCTGGCCGATGAAGATGACGAGGAAGAGGAGGAGGAGATGAAGAAGGGGAAGAAAGTGGAAACGTGTGACGAGGACGATGGGGACCAATCAACTAGTGTGGAGGAGCTGGAGAAACAGATAGAGAAGCTAGCCAAGGTAAGTCCTTCCTTCCGGAGATCTGAGAGTTCCATCTCTATGGAAGAACAATACTAAAGAGTTAGATATTATTGATTCATTGATTTAGTTATAACTCAGGTCATGGTGTTGTTGCTTGGTTTCACAGCAACAGCACCAGGTGAGGAGGAAGTTGTTTGAGGCGTCCCACTCCCTGCGCTCCATGATGTACGGCCAGGACCGGTACCGCCGGCGCTACTGGGTTCTGCCCCACTGCGGAGGGGTCTTCATCGAGGCCATGGAGAGCGGAGAAGCTGCAGGGGAGCTGGAGAACGAGAGGGAGAGGAGGAGGGCGGCAGCAGGGGAGGTGCACATCAAGGAGGAGCCGCAGGAGGAGGAGGTGCAGAAGAAGAAACCTGGGGGCGTTGGCGGGGAGGAGAGGAGCGTCTACACCCCCGTGGGGTCAGAGGAAGGGAAGGAGGAGAAGAAAGGTTCTCCCAATCTTTTCCTCTTGCAGTCAGCCTCTCTCTCCAAACTGACCACGCTCCTCCACGTCGCTAAGGAAGTTGCCAAGGCAACCCGCGAAGCCGAGGCAGACCCCCATCCCAAATACAACGGCAGCCCCACTCCACTCTCTGTTACCACGACAACAATAACAACAACACCATCCTATCCCGCCCACAACGCCTCTCTACCCGCCTTACCTACAAGCCCCTGTGCGTCGACGGCACCCAACCTGCCATGCGAGGAGGCCAAACCTGGCTACCCCTCCTCCACCTCGTCTCCCTCCTCGTTCTCCTCCCTCCTGAGCCCCCCACCCCAGCTTTTCAGCCCTATGAAGACCTCCACCCTAATCCCTAACCCTCCACAGCTCCAGTACCTCCCCAGTGACCAGCTCCTCAGGGTCCTGACAGAGAGGAGCGGTCACTGGTTCACCCTGCTCCCCCGCTCTCCCTGTGACGAGACCTCCCTCACCACCTCTCCCTCCCCGGGGCTCGGCCCACTCCAGTCCTCCCCGCTGCCCTCCTCCAGCCTCACGCGGCCCAGGTCTCCCCCGGCCTCCCCCGCCCTGCCTCTCACCCCCTCGGCAGCGTCGGCCTCAGCCAGCCCCCACCATCCAGCTGGCTTCATCAACTACCCTCTGTCAGCCCTGCAGGTGAGTACGCTGCCAGGACAGACCCCTTGTCCTAATGATTTATACTGGTAGTAGAAGCTGATAATGGAAAATCCTATGAATAAATGTAACATCAGAAGAATGTAGGTTCTGTTTGAAGCTATAGCCCTAAGTGTAGTGATACACATTAGTTTTTCTAATCATGATATTGAAGTGTCTGTGTATGTATCTCTCCCCTCTAGGGTAAGGCTGGCGGGTCGTTGTTGGGTCTCTCAGCGTTCTGCGGTGGTTGGCCCAGTGGAATGCTGAGCCCCAGCCAGCTGCCCTTCTGCAGCAGCCCCCTGCCAGGCCACTCAGGCCTCAGCTCCGTGGAGGGCAGTGCCAACGTGGCGCCCAGCGTCTCCAGCAAGAGCGAGTCGCCTGTTCCTCCCGGCGAGAAGCTCTCGTCCACGGTGCCCTCTCCCGCCATGATGGAGGTGCCCAAGCACTCGGATCACCCCACACCACGGCCCATCCCCGAGGGTGAGCGTGTGTGTGCGAGCGCGTGTGTGGGATGAGTCATATATTTATTCAGTTAACCTTTATTCATTCACTGAGTCATAAGAATGAATCATTTATTTTGTTCCACTGGGTGGAAGAAAGGAATATCTTGAGGAGAGAGAACAGCCATGGAGTGTGTTCTGTATCAGAATACTGTAGATCTATTTCAAGTGGGCATTATATTGTCTTCAGTTCTTTTTCTGAAAAATGTCTATATGTTTATTTAATTATGTGTGTGTTGTGTGTGTGTGGTGTGTGTGTGTTGTGTGTGTGTATGTGTGTGTGTGTGTGTGCTCAGAGATGCTGTCAGGCTGGTGGCGGGTGTCAGACATTGAGGAGCTGCGCTCCCTGGTGGAGTCCCTCCACAGCCGGGGAGTCAGAGAGAAGGTCCTGCACCGACAGGTGCACAAATACATGGAGCTCATCCCACAGGTCTGCACCAAGCACCGAGACGGTGAGTACTAATTCAGACACGAACACAGGCGGTAGGTCACTCAGTTGGTTGGCTGGTAGGTCCCTCACTTACCCAATCTTTAGCAATCCGCATAGCCTTTACAGAGTAGATTTAGCCAACAGATCCCGATGAATAAAGTAGCTTTGATTTTGTGTCAGTGAAACTGAGCAGCACTCCGACTGGCAAGCCCAGACTTTCACAAAGACTTTTGCGTTGGAGTCTGATTGAGCACTGTGTTATGACAGCCCCGAGTAGTTCTACCCCTACTGAGCACACTCCAAGCACCTGCGCTTCACAATGAGTTGACATTTGGTACATGACGCATGACTGACTGCTCAATATGAGTCTGACATCAAAGCCAGATTTGTTAACGTTCACATGGTTTCTGATTGAACAGCTCTTTGTGTCTGGATATTGAATTCTTAATCTCTGTGTGTGTGTGGTGTGTGTGCGTGCGTGTGTGTGTGTGTGTGTGTGTGTGTGTGTGTGTGTGCGTGTGTGGTAAGAGTGTGTGTGGTAAGAGTGTGTGTGGTTTTGTTGTTGCGTTGGGGAGGGAGTATCGAGCGACAAAAGCAAGGCCGTGGGTGTTGGGTCTGATGTGTGAATAATATGTATGCGGCGTCTATGGAGTGTATGACTGGTCTCTAATGCCGTCCCGCCTCCCCAATCTGCAGCGGCCATGATAGAGCTGTGTGAGCTGGAGGAGAGCCAGGTGAGTGTGGAGTCAGTGCGGGGGTGGTGTGTGGAGGAGCAGGCCATGGAGATGGACATCGCTGTGCTGCAGCAGGTGGAGGAGCTGGAGAGGAAGGTCACCACCGCCAGCCTGCAGGTGAAGGTAAACAACAACAACGACATCAACAAATGAGAAGCTTCCTTTTATTATAGCTCTCATCCTTATCCATTGGAGAAAATATCGGCCTCTGTTTGAAAGTAGTGAATAGTAGCGGGGGCCACTCGCTAACCTTTTCAAGTCTAAATGTTAACCAAGATCTAGTGACAGTGGCCAGGGAATAGGTTGTTATTTAAGACCGTAGGAGTTTGAACCTAAAGACTGCATTACCCAACATTCTCTGCGCAGGGCTGGATGTACCCCGAGCCCCAATCAGAGAGGGAGGACCTGGTCTACCACGAGCACAAGCCCCTCCCCAAACACCAACCAGCGGCGGGCGGCGCTGGCGACAAAGACCAACCGGAGGACAAGGCGGACCACAAGGCGGGCGGCGTGGTGCGTCACGCGGACAACCCTCTGGACATAGCGGTGACGCGGCTGGCGGACCTGGAGAGGAACATCGAGAGGAGGTACCTGAGGAGCCCCTTAGGTACCACCATTCAGATCAGGCTGGATAATGTGGGGGCTATCGGTACCGTCACTGTCCCCGCTCCCTCCAGTAGTGCTGACAGGGAAGGGTAGGTCATCCACTCAGCATTCAACACTTCGGTGTGCTTTTTCTGTGTCATTTTTCAAAAACACATCTACCTATGCTGTCCTCTTTTTGCTTTTGCCTCTTTTTTATTGTGTATTTCATGGTCGTCTCCTGGTTTGGGGTTGACTCACAGTGTTTCTTCCCGCTGCCTTTTCCTGGCCGTCTGCATGGTGTTATGCGTCAGTAATCATCCACCTCGCTCCCCCCCCCCCCTACCATTATTTTCCCTCCTCTCCCGGCATATGCATAGGTGTCACTCCTCCCTGGCAGTGTGTGTATCTGTACCCATATATCCCTGCTGCCCCCCCCCCCCACTCACTCTCATGCCTGTGTCTGTCTGCACAGCCACAGTTTCAGCTAGTTGTGGTGACAGTGGCTGTGTGTCTGTGTATGGGCAAGTGTTTGTGTTGGAAAGCGAATGATTGAGCGTGTGTACATGCCTGCATGCGTCCGTGTTCCGACTTTCCGTTTCCTGTTTGTATGCGTCCATCCCTCTGACATCTGCGTTGCCTTCCACAGGGGCGAGGAGGAGGTGGCCCATGGGATGAAGGTGTGGAGGAAGGCCCTGGGCGACGTCCGCAGTGCCGCCCAGCTGGCCATGTGTCTCCAGCAGCTCCAGAAGTCCATCGCCTGGGAGAGGTCCATCATGAAAGTGGTAAAAGCTCAACGACTGTAGCTGGCTGGCATGGAATTTCAATATGTTAGGGAAGTGAATACTAAGGGAAGTGAATACTGTGTGTCATTGGAGAGCATTTGAATCCCAAGGCCATTTCAAGTCCCCTAGGGAATGGATTCCAATGTAAATGTTGGTAAATGTTGATTCGTAATCCATCCCTTGGGTTTGAGGTGACACTGTGTTGCCTGCTTTCAGTACTGTCAGATCTGCAGGAAGGGTGACAACGAGGACCTGCTCCTGCTGTGTGACGGCTGTGACAAAGGCTGCCACACGTACTGTCACAAACCCAAGATCACCACCATCCCCGAGGGGGACTGGTACTGCCCCGCCTGCATATCCAAGGTGACCCAAACTGTCCAGGCCACTATTCAACATTTACATATCCTACCTTACTGTAGAAGTGTGTCAGCCATGTCAGGCATGTACATTATTTCAAAGTACATCATGTAACTGTCATTTTCATATCATATATTATTTAAAAGTAGGTCATTCAACAACACTGTGTACACGATATGCTAAGTCCCATTGCTTTGTAAGTACATCTGCATGAATCTTTGTCCTCCTCCCCTCTCCCCTCAGGCAAGCGGCCCGTCTCCCAAGAACAAGAAGCTGCCCAGCAAACCGGTGGCGGGTGGATGCGGGAAGAAACCCACCGCTGCCGAGGCCAAGCGGAACGGGAAGCAGGCCGGCAACAGTAACGGTAACGTGGAGGTGTCAGAGGACGACTCGGCGAGCGCCAGCGGCACCCCGAAAAAAGGAGGAGGAGCGAAAGAGCCCCCCAGCAGGAAGAGGAAAGGAGGGGAGAGCCCCGCCCTGTCCCAGGCCCCACCCACACCCCAGTCACCCAATCAGGAGAGCCTTGTAGTGTGTGTGAAGAGAGCCAAGACAGCCAGAGACAACAACAGAGACCTGGGTTTGTGCAGGTACTGTACTACAAAATTAAACCTTTGAGTCATTTTCTAAGCACAAGTATCAGCACTTTAATCAGTGAGTTGCTGATGGAAATGTAGATGCGGGTTGTAAATGTATTTGCCTGGGGCATTGCGTTCAGCCACTTTTAAATAATTGAAGGTTCCAATGTACTGTTAACATTCCCTTCGTGACGTGTGTGTGTGTGTTCTCTTCTGCAGGGTGCTCCTGGCTGAGTTGGAGCGTCACCAGGATGCCTGGCCCTTCCTCAACCCCGTCAACACCAAGGGGATCCCTGGCTACAGGAAGGTCATCAAGAAGCCCATGGACTTCGCCACCATCAGAGAGAAGCTCGTCAGCAGCCAGTGAGTTCACTATTAATATGACACTGTTACTATCCACTCCCTAGTAGTCACACTATGACTAACCCAGAGTTTTTTTTCTGATCTAGTCACGTAACCAGGAAACGATAACATAACAATCGAGTGTTTTACTAATTTACTCGAAATGATCTGTTCCTCTCGTTTCAGGTATCAGAATCTGGAGACTTTCATTATTGACGTCAACCTGGTTTTTGATAACTGTGAAAAGTTTAATGAAGACAATTCAGACATTGGGCGAGCGGGACACAACATGAGGAAGTTCTTTGATAAGAGATGGACAGAGCTTCTCAATGAAATAAACTAATCCATCAATTTGGGTGTTTGTTTTACCGATCATCATCACTGTCTCAAACCAGACCTCAAGTAAAGTTCTATTTGACATTTCATAGCAGAGGCACCACGTTTTGGGAACGACAAGATGATGATGCTGGTCCGTCTGTACTTTGGGACGAACCCGGGGCAGTTAAAGTGAAATGTCAACAGACAGACTTGTAACGCTGGTGTTGCTACAGTACAACAGGGATCCAAACACCCAAAGAGTCCCACACAATGTCAACCGGGTGTCTTAGTGCAATACCATTTCCTGTTCAAGATCATTGCACTGAATCCTCATCCTGCTCAACCACCCAAGATGCATCTGCAGTAGAATACTTTCCACTACTTGTAAATAGACGTTTTATTTTTATTTAATCGTATTATAGTGAATGTATTTAATTTTTTAATAATTATTTATGAATCAATAAATAAAATAAAAAAGGTCCACATCATTTTCTATGAAAAGGAAGAATCAGCTCAACTGCTTTGAATCGAAAGGAATGTCTATCTTTGTTTGACTTTTATTCGATTTTTTTCCCAAATATGAAACAAAGCCAAGAATTTTTTTTGCTGTTTACACTGTTCTATGCTTTTGGGCACCAGAGGACTGTAATCATTACGTTAAAACTGTACAACTGCATTTAATTACAAAAATAGCAGAAAAACAGTCAGACAATGGTGATACATGTGTATATACTGTTTATTAATGTCAATATTCAAGTCTTGTTTGGAACGAATTGTTTAAAATATCAGATATTGTTTATGCCTTAGAATGATTGTAGCATTCTATTCTATTTTAGTGAAAGTGATTAAAAAAAACATTATAAATATTGTTTGTACAATATATACATATCCTCTGCAAACACTGTGGTATCCTTAATCTTGGTAGTGCCTACCCTTCCAAAAGGGGCGTAGGGGATATCATTTTTTGGGTTTTTCCATTTTTATGATGACATTATTTTTATATAATTTAAATCCAACATGGCCTCCAAAGTCTGACAGTGACACAGTAATCATTCCTCTCCATACAGAAAGAGAAACACAAACGACGTTTAAAGTATTATTATTTTTTTTCCATGAAACATTTCCCCATATCTGCCTTGCCACAGTACAGAGGACGTAAGGCCATTTGTAACCACTGTGTTTGAATCTCGCTGTGTGTCGTGGCCTAATGGAGGCAGCTAGAGTTTTTTGTACCCAAGTCAGAGTACTTGAAGTTACTTTATTTAAGATATTGTGGAAAAAAAGTATCATTCTTTTTGTAGGAGCTTTATTTTTCACTAGTGTGTGGCACGGACCTATTAAAGTATGTTTTTCAACCTAGTTTCACTCTGGGTGTGTTATTTTCCCTCTTCTACCTAGCCTGTGTCATGAGTCATGCAATTTTAATTTGGATGATGTGAGTGGGGAAGAGAATACCATTTTAGTTTTGCAATGCTTTTGGGTAGCACATGAATGTAGTACCTATTCAATTTAGGGCCTATTTTTGATGTTTTTCGACCTAGTTTCCTGCTGGGTGAGTTATTTTCCCTTTTCTACCTACCCTGTGTAATGAGTCATGCCATTTTAATTTGGATGATTTGAGTGGGGAGGAGAATACCTTTGTAGTTTTGCTATGCTTTTGGGTTGCACATTAATGTAGTACCTATTCAATGTAGGGCCTATTTTGGCCCCTCAAATCACCTACTTCTACTAGCCCTTTTGTTCACACAAATATAAAATAATTTGATACATCTAGCCTATATGTTAATGACTCATAGGGTTTAGATCAGAATCTAGACTTTGGAGATTGAGTCATTTTTAGATCTGTCAAAACATGAAAGGGTAGCCTACAAGGAGAACTTTCAGTTTGCTGTCATTGTGAATGGGTTTAATGTTGTTTGGACATGATTGATGGGTGGTAACACATTTCCTGCATTTTAAAGGCCCAATGCAGTCATTTTTATCTCAATATCAAATAATTTCTGGGGAACAATTAAGTAACTTACTGTAATAGCTTTCCATGAAAATGGTCAAAAAGAAACTACAATTATTTTTAAGCAATCAATGGTAGTGACAGGGGAATGTGAACATCAAACCAAATATGGAGTTGATTTCAGGTTATTTTGGTCACAGGAATCACAAGGCCCTCACCCTTCCATTGATTTTTAGCTAGTGATGGCTAAAGTTAGCTACATTTGTAGTGGCTGTTTAAAGACAACAGATATAGCCCTCTGGAATATTATATTCACTTATATGCCGATGATGCCTATGTTTTCCCAAAATATCAACATATATCATTGATAAAGAGGTTTGTTTGGAACCTCTCTGTACTGGCTCTGACATTTCCGACTTGTTAACTGGTTGTAGTTATACACATGCCCGTTCAACCAATTAGCAAGTCGGAAATTTCAGAGTTACGATGCGGCTATGGGTATATGACTTGGGTGACTGGAGTCTTTGACCATTTTTAGGACCTTCCTCTGACACCGTCAATAGAAAGAAATAGTAATGGAATATTTTTGTAGGCACTAACTCAGCCATTGATTCGTTGGACAAAGCCTATGAGAAAATTAATAGAGCTTTTATATGGTTTTTGGATAAACTATCTCATGTGCTTTGTTCTATGAGATCATTTTAAGCATTTATGCAAACAAAAAAATCACAAAACCACATAAAAGGCTTCATAATTCATAAAGTACACATTAACTGACTGATATTATCTCATAGAACAAAATGTATAAGATCCCCCCTAAACCTGTGTTAACCTCAGACCATATTTTCGACGTTAATCTCAAAACCATATTCCTTCCCCATAAATTTTCCCACATGGGAATGGCTGAACGAACTCATTTCCGGTTTTTATTACTGCAGGTTGCAAGCTCCATGGCTCATACTTCGAGAAGGGGACGAAGCGACGGGAGTATGGACGAGTGGGTGTGTCGAAATGAAAGTAGTAGGCGTGTGGAAAGTAGTGGGTGTGTCGAAAGCGCTCTGCTTTTACGTTAGACGGTTTTGATTGTTTTTTTAAATGTATTTCTTGAGTGGCAGCAAATCTGCACAATTAGCTGATTCCCTGTCCATTCACCCACTCCTTTCGACACACCTACTCGCCACATGGTGCGTTCAAGATAAATGGGAACTCTGATAAAAACGAGGTAAAATCATTAAGGTTGGTTAGTCGAAGCTCTCGAAAGAGTCCTCTCGGCAGAGGCCCGAGTTCCCAACTTGGAATTCTGAGGATGACCGTTCAAAACTACTTTTCCAAATCAGAGCTTGTTTTGTCACAAGTTCCCAGTTGTCTTGAACACACTGACGTTTGGGGGAAGGCCATCATGGTCAGCTGACCATATGACAGCGTGCATGACCAGGAAGTAAACATTGAACATAGACACGCAAAGAGGTAAGACAATAAACACACATCCCACTTTAGTTAGAATATAAAATAATACTGGCTTTGTATTTACATGCATTTGTTATAATACAAACTAAACAACAGGAGCATATAGTGATGCTGTTGCGTGAACAGCTAGACTAGCTAAAGGGTTAGTTAACTAGCTAGCCAGCAGATCCGACACATTATGCTTGCTTATAACTAAAGCTGCACTACAGGGTCGGACAGTCCGTTTGCATGAAGGTGCGCTATACTTAAATCATTTCTGGTTGCTAAAATGCCGAAGAGTTTGCCAAATTCCAATTTATGGGTCATAAAAAGCAAGTATAGTGTAGATAATCATTTTACCATCTAAACTGCTGTGAAATATATTTTCAATAAACAAAAAATATTGTATTTTCAGCTGTTTAAAGCTGGTGTACAATACCGAAAGTAAAAGATGCAAAAACGAAACTTAAGAACGGGAAGCACAGATAGTGCACAGAGAACAGCTCTACTGCTTATTAGACTTGCTTTCAATGAGAATGATAGATCTATAACTCACATTACTATGTGAATTTGGTTGGCTCGCCCAAAAAGTGACATATTGTAGCTTTAAATTAAGACACAGTGGATATGGCTCGGAAAACACATCTAATTCCAAGGATAAATTGTACTTCGAATACTCCCAAATGTTACACAGAGAAGATTGAAAAACTGCTAGTTTTTGAAAAACTGCCCTTTTATAAAACAAACTACTGATTTCAACACCCAAAAGACTTGTTGTGTGCCGCAATGTCGTGTGTAATTGTGGTGCTGAAACTAGTTTCACTAGGTGCGCAACGTAATTTGTGGAGTTCAGTTTTATTGGCTACATGTTAACTAGCAGTAGCCACAGCAGCCATTATGGAATGGCACATTGCGCTGAACAACAAAGGAGCTGATTGGCTGACACTGCCATTCCAAAATGGCTGATGTGGCAACTGCTATTTAGCATGAGGACAAAAAGTGCATTTTTCTGGAAAAACTAGCAGTCGTTCAATCTTGTCAGTGTAACAGTTGGGATAATGGGACAATTGATTCAAAGCTCTCAAAGCTTCAAATCAAGTTCTTTCTCATCCCTGAGTTGAGGTAAGTTTTCTGAGCCATATCACGCGCCAGCTCTGCGAAGCCTGTCCGACCCTTTAGTGCAGCTGTAAGCAAGCGTAAGGTGCTGGGTCTGCTCGCTACAAACTACCCACTGTGCACAGACCTCAGTTCAACGTATAGTTTTGATTGACATTTGGTTGAGTTGTCAACCAATGTGAAATCAACAAAACCTTTCACCATATCATTGGATTTAGCTTAAAGTTGGGTGGGAAAAAAAGACAAATCCCTTACGTTGATGACTTTTTGCAAATCCAATTAGTTTTCCACGTTGATTCAACGTCATCACATAGTTTTTTGGGGCTTGAAATGACGTGGAAACCATGTTGATTCAAACCGTTTTTTCCCAGTGGGTAGTAAAGTAGCTTATTTGCTAAAATGCATGCGATTGCAACCTCTCTGCTCTGGCAACAGATGGTTTCCAGGTGTGGCAAGCTGTTTGGATAACAACAGCTAGCTATCTTGTAATCATTGTAATGTCACACAGTTAATAGTTCTATTCTATTGTCAAAGGGATTCATCAAGACCAACTCAAATGGCGTCCCTGATCTGCCCCCTGCAAGACCATCGATGTCAACTGGTGCGCCTTCTCCCCGACACTGCTGCCCACCTGTTCAGCTGACAAAACCTTACGAATTTACAACACCCAAGACTTTTCCCGAAGTCCCATAATCCCCACTCTCTGGCCACGGCTACGGCGTCCACTGTTGTTGCTTCAGCGCCTGTGGTCAGTATTTAGCCTCGTGTTCAACAGTTGTGTGGTCAACGGACACCGGTGAGATAGAGGCAGTGCTGGAGCATCCGGGTAGGAACCCTGTCAGGGTTTGCGCCTTCTCGCCCCGACTCTTCACACCTGGTTTTGGAGGTGTCTGATGGCACTTTAGGGCTTTGGGGTTTCCCTACGAAAACTTTGCACAGGTGAACTTGATGGATTGATATCGTTTATCTCCAAGTTATCGAAGCATAAATAGACCTGCAGGTGTTGCCTATATCAAGTGAGGCTTTGCTGGCCTCTGCAGACTGATGTTATGTGTTGTCTCTTGCAGAGTGTTCTTAAATGAGTATTTGTCAACAGTGAATGACACCACTGTGGTGGCCTGCTCCTTCAACCCCTGTGGCCAGATGTTTGTCACTGAATCTACGTATGGGGACCTCAGGCTGTGGGACCTGGACATGAACCAGCTCCATGCAGAGAAGAACAATCACGACTCGGGGGTCACCTGCTACTGCTTTGGCCCCAAGATCCTCAGTGGTGGTGGTGGTGATGCTGATGCTGATGATATTTTCCTCCCTCTATCTTTGGGTTTGGCCTGTTCCCAGATCTGTTTGTACAAACACGACAATGATCGTAGGAGTTGTCTATACAGCACAACATTTTGATCTGGGACCAGGTTATCTTGGAGTCTCCATATATGGGAATTTGTTGAGACAGGTGTTTGATTAATTTGTTCCCGTCTCTCAGGTAGCGGTGGGGTAGAGTTCCGCCGGGCCTCCTGTGGACAAGGCCGCACGCTGAAGGTATGGACCGTCTCTAGATCCAACACAGGCAGTACGTTGACCACGCGCTATGGTTATGCGAATGCCCTGTTTAACGTCGAACTGTGTGCATATGTTGATGTGGTGGATGTGTGTTCACAATGAATGATCTGAGGGTGTCGTCCATCCGTCCCCTCTGGCCCGTAGGTTGTAAGATGCAGCTGCTGCACATCCTGACCGGCCGGTCTGCCCCGGTGCTCTCCTGTGCTTTCTCTGCAGACGAACAGCTGCTTGTGTCTGGGTAAGTCCCCCCGTCCGTAGGTGATCTAAGGCAAAGCGCTTTCACAGTTGGTCAAGATAAAGTTGTACATTTACTCCAATTGGCCACAAGGGGGAGAAGTGTGTTGCTTTTTTACCATGGCCTTTTCTGTTGCAGCTCAGTGGACAAAACAGTCACATGATGCTGTAAGACACTCGAGCTCTTTTCATTACCGTAGATGTCATTTCAGTTTAACTCCCCATGCTAATGTTCCACACAGAAACCCATCAACACCGCCCATCTGAACTTGAGTGTTGTTGCTTTTTCAGAGCCAGGGGGCTTTGCTCGACACATTGAACCAACACGAGAGGTAATCTTCCTTCTTACCCTTGGGGACATCGTCTCATCTCAACGGCCTTCTTCGAATAGCCTACTTTTAAAAAAATGTACCTTTCCGTCCTCCCTCCCATGATCCTTTGCTGTAGGTACGTGACGCCGTGCACCTTCTCTCCCAGCGCACCCCTGATCGCCACGGTTTCTATGGACAAGACTGTCAATATATGGAGAGTAGAGGACGGATGCAGTGGCCATGGTGGGTAACACACACACACAGATGGACAGAAGTCTAAGATAGGTGTATTGACATGCTGCCAGTGTTATTGGCATTAAGAATGCCATTAGCATTCTGAGTCACGGTGTGGGGTTCCTACGTACTGTTTCACTATTTTCTCATGTAAACAAAGATCCTGTTGACTTAATGGTGATGACAGCCTGGTGATTATGTGCTGTTTTTGCATAAGCTCTTCTTTATTGACTATGGCTTAATTATGTTTTTTTATTCTGCCAATCCCCATCCCTCTCTCTGCATGGTTCATGGGGGGGCTAATCTTTACCTGATGAGTCATACATTTTCTCCCTCATCTGCACCACTCACGCCCCATCTGCTCATTGAAAGCAGTGAGGGATGGAGGGTCTCTGTGAAACCTAGGAGTCCCACTGCTATCAAAGAGGGCTTTATTGAGCACCCAGGTGATAATGCCTTCTGCTAATATGGCTGAGTCTTTCATAGCCTGTTGTGTTTCCAGGTGACTTTTTCCTTGAAGCACTGCCTGGCGAGAACTGAGTTGCTTTTCTATTTTCACGTGTATTCACTGTATTAGTGTACACAGTGTACAAAACATTAAGAACACCTTCCTAATATTGAGTTGCATCCCCCCCCGTTTGCCCTCAGAACAGCCTCAATTCATCAGGGATTCATCAGTTTATGATATGGAAAGAGCAGGTGTTCATAATGTTTTTGTACACCCAGTAGTTGTATGGGCTCACAATGCTTTCTTCCTCTCCTCCTCTCACCTGACACCTTTCCAATAACCTATACACAGCTCTTTCTAAGAGAGGCTTGTCAATAAAAGGCTTGCAATTCAATGACTGTAAATACATTCATGTTCATCGTTTTAGTTGACAATGGTATTTTTTCATTTTTTTTAATGCAGAGTCTTACTGTGGTCTATGTAATGTACTACATTTTTCACATCTTGTTATCCAGTTGAAACTGCAACATTCTCATGTGGAGGTGGGGAAAGTGAGTAAAAAGCACTATAGAAACGTTTGATGGATTACACATTAACTATAGTAACAGCATGTCATTGAGAGATACTAATGTGCGGTCACTTCCTGGCTTCTGACCGATCAGGCAGAAAGTTGCCGGGTCACTGCAGACTTCTGGTTAGTGATTGGTCAGAGGAGGGCGTGTGAGGAGGGGCTGGAGACGCTGGTGGAGAACTTCAAGGCAAACAACATAGATGGAGCTGAGCTCGTCAGACCAAGGAGACACTGGCCTCAGAACTCAACATGGGTGGGGACGGCACATCACGCCATCGACTAGACACATTATCATAATAACATGCATTATCATGCAGCTAATTGTGCATTATCATATGCTACACATTACCTACTTGTCAGTCTGGTATCTGAGATCAACATTTTGTACAGTAGCTGGAAACAGCGTCATCACATACTCAGACTGGAATATTGTTTTAAGTAGGGGGAGGGACAAATGAAAAACAAGGTGGACATTGAGGAATGAATGTTAATGAGATTTCCTCAGGATTACATGCATTTGAACTGTACAGCATTAGATTAGGCCATGTGTATTCTGCTTTAAGATTTCTGCCCCATTACATAACACAATTACTCATCCCAAAATACATATCAAGTAACATAGAAAATAGTACACACCGGATACCATTTCTGTCTGAAACAATTCTAAAATCCATCTAAAAATGTGACTTACAGATTTTGGTGGATCTGTATATCTTCTCTTTTAATTACAGATCTTTCACCCTAGTGAGGAAAGCCAGTTTTCCCAACTTTTTCTCTGTGAGGTGGTCGGTGTCTGTCTGTTGTTGGTCTCTCATGCCAATAGCAACCATGGTAACCAAACAGCCGTGTTCTCTAAAAGAGATGAATCTTTTAGTAGACATGGGTGTCTCTCTACTGTCTCTGAGAGTGAGAGATGGCACCATGCCAGGCTGTTGTCTTCCTGATGGAGGGCTCTTTTTTTTGTGTGTGTGTGTGTCTAACACACACACACTGACCTCACTTTACTGTAGTCTCCATGGTGACCAGGAAATGGGTCATGTACGCAGTGTGTTCAAGCCAGGATATCACGTCCACAAATGATGCAAGCTCCGTTGGCCAATGTACCATTTTCCCTTAACTCTGCCTGGTTGTTTCCTGTTGGTGTACTGTAGAGTCTGTGGGGCTGCGCAGTATGGTCCTGAGGAAGGTGGGGGAGCTGTAGAGGGGGGTGTGTGTACCGGTGTTCCTGATGAGTTCCTCTGTCCAATCACCAGAGAGCTGATGAGGGACCCTGTTATCGCTGCAGGTGGGACACGCCCCCACGGCAATCTGTCTATCTGTCTGGTTGTGCCTTTTTTAGATATCTATTGCTATACTACAACATTTTTTTGTAATACAGTGGTGTGTTTTTAAAGGATGCAAAACACACTATCCATCTTGTCTACTTTTTCTTCTGAACAGATGGGTTCTCCTCTGAAAGGGAAGCGATTTGAGAGCTGGATCACAACCAAGAATCGTTCCAGCCCCATGACCAACCTGCCCTTACGGACACCACATCTGACCCCAAACCGAACCCTGAAGATGGCTATTGGACGCTGGAGGACCAGCCAGTGAGAAAGAGGGATGCAAGCGCGTCTCTACATCCCTCACAGTAGGGATGGTGCCAGGTTTCCTCAAGATGTGACGCTTGGCATTTAAGCCAAAGAGTTCAGTCTTGCTTTCATCAGACCAAAGAATTTTGTTTCTCATGGTCTGAGTCTTTAGATGCCTTTTGGCAAACTCCAAGTGGGCTGTCATGTGCCCTTTACTGAGGGGTTTCTGTCTAGACACTCTACCATAAAGTCCTGATAGGTGGAATGCTGCAGAGATGGTTGTCCTTCTGGACGGTTCTCTGATCTCCACAGAGGAACTCTGGAGCTCTGTCAGAGTGACCATTGAGTTCTTGGTCACCTCCCTGACCAAGGCCCTTCTTTCGATTGCTTCGTTTGGCCTTGAGGCCGGCTCTAGGAAGAGCCTTGGTGGTTCCAAACTTCCATTTAAGAGTGGAGGCCACTATGTTCTTGGGGACCTTCAATGCTGCAGAAATGTTTTGGTACTCTTCTCCAGATCTGTGCCTCCTTTGACCTCATGGCTTGGGTTTTGCTCTGACATGCACTGTCAACCGTGGGACCTTTATATAGTCAGGTGTGTGCCTTTCCAAATCATGTCCAATCAAGTTGTAGAAACATCTCAAGGATGATCAATGGAAACAGAATGCACCAGATCTCAATTTCGAGTCTAATAGCAAAGGGTCTGAATACTTGTGTAAATGAATTGTTTCAGCTTATTTGTAACGAATTTGCAAACATAAAAAAAATTTTTTTTTAAATGGTTGCTTTGTCATTATGGGTATTGTGTGTAGATGTATTATTTGAAATCCTCAATCAATTTTAGAATAAGGCTGTAATGTAACAATGTGGAAAAAGTTGCGGGGTCTGAATACTTTCCAAATGCACTGTAGGCATTTTGAAGGGATACTGGTGTCAACAACAGAAGTGTTCAATCTATGGCTGAAGTTATACAACAAGGGATAGCAGGTGTCGGTACACACCACGGTGTTTGAAATGAGGGGAAGGGAGATGACATTTCAAAAGGGAAGACTGTTGTCATTGTAGTTTTCCAAAGAGATTTTATTTCCCCATGATTATTATGGTGGTAGTGCTTGAGCATAGTCTGTATCATGTGTCGCATAGCTCACAAATCAAAGATGGCAACAATGTACATGTAGAATATCTGCATCTCACCAATAATACCCTTTACAAGCTATTCTGTACCTTTACTGTAAACTGTTAATGTTGTGCACACAAACGAAATAAATCCCATCGACTTTTCAAATATTTCTCTAGCTGTGCAAAAATAACTATATCAAATATATTGTTCTTACAACTGACCAAGCCGTCGGCACAGTAAATACATTAACATAGACCGCAACAACAAGCAGTTACAACAACGTCCGTAGGATTATATGTAAACTTAGTTAAATATGATTATTTATAAAATGTACAAAGGTATAGAAACCCTCCATGCATTGTGAAGCACTTTGCATCGAGGGCTCTGGTATACTGACAAAGGCGATCACCACTTATATCATCTATAAATAGAACACGTACAAATCTAATGTATAAACATCCCTATTCGATATGCGTGCCGATCATTAGCCAATCGTTTAATCAAATGGCTTTTCGTCCATTAGCATCCGAAACCCTTTAGTGTTGTTCTTTACAAACTACATCATAGTTACGTTGTTATAATGGCCCATAGTAGGATGCTATGCTACTGTTCAGCTATTGGACTGGTACTATATGGTGTTTCCCAGGTCTGATTACGTGCACTGTGTTGTTTGCTTACTGGTGTTGCTCTAGGCATGCTTACGCAAAAAGCACAAAAGCCTCAAATGCTGCTTAAGTCTAAACGCAGTGCATCACATACACTGTCACTTTACAAGAGTCCGATTTAAGGAAAGAAACTTTGAAACCCTTCCCTTGCCACCGTTTTTCTGGAATACAGAGAAATGTATTATGGGGTCTGCGTTTGTGCTTGAATGAACATGGCCAGTTCAGACGTTGGATTCTATAAAGGAGCGTTTAGGTTTGATGGGTAGGATGGCTGGGTTATCTCTGGTGAACCCTGCCTGCCGGTGGTTCCCGTCTGGGAACTGGGAGGAGTGATGTAGGCCTGCAGCTGGACCTGGTCTTGGCTCCCTGTGGTAGAACCTGTCTCCAAACTCCCGGGCCTTGGCCTGAGCCTGTTGGGCCAGGTGCTGGGCCTGAGCCTGTTGGGCCGGGTGCTGGGTTTGAGCCTGGGCCCCGTTGAGCACCTGGAGGGGAGCCTGGCTCTGCAGTGGCTCAGCGTAGGAGGACCTCCGCTTGAACTCATTATTCAATCCCTGGATGTTGTCCGTAGGGGCCATGCTGTGTCTCTGGTTCTCTAGACCTTCAGGGGAAAGTGGCTGGGAGTGAGGCTGACCTTGCCAGCCCAGTCCAGGTGGGGGTTGCCCCTGGACACGCACTGCCTTGTCCTTCACCCCCATGAATGGCCGAGGCTTGAGCTCTGGTTTAGCCGGTTTGGGGCGAGGCACATCGGGGCCCTGAGTAGCCTGGGTCCTGCTGCTGTCTGACAGGGTCCCGCTAGAGGCTAGGCTACTGCTAGAGCTGGAGGCCTTCATACTGCCTGTCTGACCACCAGAACGCAGACCGGGGCCAGCCGGCCCCCCAGAACCCTCCCTCCTTACCTCCTTACCAACCCCAGGGGTGAGGGACCCAGCCTGCCCGTCCAACGTGGTGCCGGGGTGGGCTGAGAGCCTTTCTGTTCCCCTAGCCAGGCTGGAGGAGTGGCCCTGGAAGGGCTGGACAGATGAGGAGGAGGAGAGGTGGTGGTGGTTGACAGGGGTGAGCCCCGAGTGGTGGTCTGTGGAAGAGGAGGGCAGAGGGCTGATGTCGATGCCCAGGCCAGGGCTGGGTCTCAGGGAGGTGGAGATGTGTCTGCCTGGCAGGGGGCTGGAGGGGCCACACAAAGACATAGGCCTGCCCCCTGGTCTGCCCCCTACCTGCAGGGAGTTACAGTGCTGCTGCTGCTTGGTCTTCATGCTTTGGTTCTGTCTAGGGCCCTGCTTGTCCAGAGACAGGTTGGTCTGTGTGGACCCATCCAGAGGGGAATCAGGCCTGGGGTCCAGGGGAGCTAAGCCCACTGCGCCTGGTACTGGTGGGAGAGCCCTGTTGGGTCCATAGGGGTTCTTGGGCCTGTTGGGTCCATAGGGGTTCTGTGAGGGCTCTTCCTCTCCCCCTATCTCCTCATAATCATCATCTAGTTCATCCTGGCTCTGTGTATCACAACTCCTCTCTGTGTCCTGGCTCCTCTCTGTGAGGTCCTCGGGAGTCTGACTGTGTGCTGCTTGTTGGCCCTGTGGTGTGTTGGGGGACTGCTGCTGCTGCTGTTGTTGACACTCGTCCTCCACACGCGTCAGCAGACGGTGGATCTCCCGGTTGGTGGGGCAGAGCCGAGACGCCTCTAGGAGGTCGGCTAGCGCCGCTGCATACTGCCTGGATGGACACATGAGGCGAACATAGTGAGAGGTGAGTGTGTCTTGTCCTTAGACAAAACTGTACCCGTCCATTCTAGTCCCCCCTTGTTGTCAGTATAAACGGAGAACTGGTGTGTACTAACCTGCTGCTCCTCTTGGCTCGTGCTCTGGTGTAGAACGCCTCATGAGACTAGTCCCCCCTTGTTGTCAGTATAAACGGAGAACTGGTGTGTACTAACCTGCTGCTCCTCTTGGCTCGTGCTCTGGTGTAGAACGCCTCATAAGACTAGTCCCCCCTTGTTGTCAGTATAAACTGAGAACTGGTGTGTACTAACCTGCTGCTCCTCTTGGCTCGTGCTCTGGTGTAGAACGCCTCATAAGACCTGGGTTTCAGTTCCAGGGCTTTGGTGGCAAACTCCTCCGCTATACCAAAATCCTGTCGGGGGGGAAAAAGAGGACAGAAACTCAACATTTAATTCTGAATGTTTACTGTTAAATTCAGTCCACCCTGAATTTCTCAAGGAGAAGCCAAAACCAACGCCTTGAGGTCATTAGCCAGGGTAATGTGTTTGTGAGCGTTAATGAGTGCAGTGTGAATCCAGCGGTCGTCCACACAGCGCCACGCTTTGCAATTACTGTAAGTGACTGGAATGAGGAATTCAGCGTTGTTTAACTGGAGAATTATTCATCTGTGTGCAGCTCAGAGTAGAGCAGCTTTATCTCCCAGTGTCTTAATGGATTCTCCAGACGGGTGCTTGTAGCTTCTCTCCAAACCGTAAAAAAAACTCCTTCAATCAGATGTCGGAAATGAAAACTATTGACTCTTAAAAGGTACAATGCAGCTGTTTTTATCTCAATATAAAAAAACTAAAATAGCTTCTTAGCAAAGAAACATTTTTCAAGCAATCATTTTGCTAGGACTGTCTGGGAGTGGTCTGAGTGTGGAGGGGAAAACTGAAAACTAGCTGTTATTGACAGAGAGCTTTGGAACTCGCTTATTGATTTATTAACTCATTTAACACCTGGTGATGTCTTTTCAAACAGCTCTTACAATAAAAGGGCATTATCATCATTGTCACCATTTCACAGTATTATTGCAAGCTCATAGTGTGGAAATATACACTACCGTTCAAAAGTTTGGGGTCACTTAGAAATGTCCTTGTTGTCCATGAAAACATACATGAAATTAGTTGCAAAATGAATAGGAAATATAGTAAAGATTTTGACAAGGTTATGAATAATGATTTTTAATTTGAAATAATAATTGTGTCCTTCAAACTTTTGCATTTGTCAAAGAATCCTCAATTTGCAGCAATTAAAGCCTTGCAGTACTTTGGCATTCTAGTTGTCAATTTGTTGAGGTAATCTGAAGAGATTTCCTCCCATGCTTCCTGAAGCACCTCCCACAAGTTGGATTGGCTTGATGGGCACTTCTTACGTACCATACGGTCAAGCTGCTCCCACAACAGCTCAATAGTACACAGCGTTGTACGAGATCTTCAGTTTCTTTGCCAATTTCTTGCATGGAAAAGCCTTAATTTCTCAGAACAAGAATAGACTGACGAGTTTCAGAAGAAAGTTCTTTGTTTCTGGCCATTTTGAGCCTGTAATCTAACCCACAAATGCTGATGCTCCAGATACTCAAATAGTCTAAAGAAGGACAGTTTTATTGCACCTTTAATCAGGACAACAGTTTTCAACTGTGCTAACATAATTGCAAAAGTGTTTTCTAATTATCAATTAGCCTCTTAAAATGATAAACTTGGATTAGCTGGCTACGTCCCTTCCGTCTTCAAGAGAGCGAGAGTTGCACCCCTTCTGAAAAAACCTACACTCGATCCCTCCGATGTCAACAACTACAGACCAGTATCCCTTCTTTCTTTTCTCTCCAAAACTCTTGAACGTGCCGTCCTTGGCCAGCTCTCCCGCTATCTCTCTCAGAATGACCTTCTTGATCCAAATCAGTCAGGTTTCAAGACTAGTCATTCAACTGAGACTGCTCTTCTCTGTATCACGGAGGCCCTCCGCACTGCTAAAGCTAACTCTCTCTCCTCTGCTCTCATCCTTCTAGACCTATCGGCTGCCTTCGATACTGTGAACCATCAGATCCTCCTCTCCACCCTCTCCGAGTTGGGCATCTCCGGCGCGGCCCACGCTTGGATTGCGTCCTACCTGACAGGTCGCTCCTACCAGGTGGCGTGGCGAGAATCTGTCTCCTCACCACGCGCTCTCACCACTGGCGTCCCCCAGGGCTCTGTTCTAGGCCCTCTCCTATTCTCGCTATACACCAAGTCACTTGGCTCTGTCATAACCTCACATGGTCTCTCCTATCATTGCTATGCAGACGACACACAATTAATCTTCTCCTTTCCCCCTTCTGATGACCAGGTGGCGAATCGCATCTCTGCATGTCTGGCAGACATATCAGTGTGGATGACGGATCACCACCTCAAGCTGAACCTCGGCAAGACGGAGCTGCTCTTCCTCCCGGGGAAGGACTGCCCGTTCCATGATCTCGCCATCACGGTTGACAACTCCATTGTGTCCTCCTCCCAGAGCGCTAAGAACCTTGGCGTGATCCTGGACAACACCCTGTCGTTCTCAACTAACATCAAGGCGGTGGCCCGTTCTTGTAGGTTCATGCTCTACAACATCCGCAGAGTACGACCCTGCCTCACACAGGAAGCAGCGCAGGTCCTAATCCAGGCACTTGTCATCTCCCGTCTGGATTACTGCAACTCGCTGTTGGCTGGGCTCCCTGCCTGTGCCATTAAACCCCTACAACTCATCCAGAACGCCGCAGCCCGTCTGGTGTTCAACCTTCCCAAGTTCTCTCACGTCACCCCGCTCCTCCGCTCTCTCCACTGGCTTCCAGTTGAAGCTCGCATCCGCTACAAGACCATGGTGCTTGCCTACGGAGCTGTGAGGGGAACGGCACCTCAGTACCTCCAGGCTCTGATCAGGCCCTACACCCAAACAAGGGCACTGCGTTCATCCACCTCTGGCCTGCTCGCCTCCCTACCACTGAGGAAGTACAGTTCCCGCGCAGCCCAGTCAAAACTGTTCGCTGCTCTGGCCCCCCAATGGTGGAACAAACTCCCTCACGACGCCAGGACAGCGGAGTCAATCACCACCTTCCGGAGACACCTGAAACCCCACCTCTTTCAGGAATACCTAGGATAGGATAAAGTAATCCTTCTCACCCCCCTTAAAAGATTTAGATGCACTATTGTAAAGTGGCTGTTCCACTGGATGTCTTAAGGTGAACGCACCAATTTGTAAGTCGCTCTGGATAAGAGCGTCTGCTAAATGACTTAAATGTAAATGTAAAATTAGCTAACGCAATGTGCCATTGAAACACAGGAGTGATGGTTGCTGATAATGGGCCTCTGTACGCCTATGTAGATATTCCATAAAGAATCAGCCGTTTCCAGCTACAATAGTCATTTACAACATTAACAATGCCTACACTGTATTTCTGATCAATTCAATGTTATTTTTAATGGACAAAAAAAATGTGCTTTTCTTTCTAAATCAAGGAAATTACTAAGTGACCCCAAACCTTTGAATGGCTGTGTATATAAAACACAGGGGAATCATGTTTTTGACTGAACTGAGCCTTTAATGGTCATTTCAAAGCACCTCTAGTGGCCCTGGTGTGTGTGCATGCGTGTACAATATGTCTGTGTGTGTACATGCCTGCGTACACAGTGTATCCATCCACCTCTTTGTATGCCTAGAGAGCATGCGGCTGGCTTGTTTTTAAACGCGTTTCCCTGCTCCCCTCATTCCTCTCAGGTGAATATTTAATGAAGCAAACCACAGTGTGATTCCGTCCTTGAGATGGAGGTGGGCATTACACCCACAGCCTTGAAATCCACAGCTCTGAATAACTGTTCAATGTTTAATAACAGTTTTTATGGCCTCTATACTCCCACTCCCCTCCTGTTCTATTCACCTGAACGTGATGAAATATGGATGATATGTGCCCAGCCAGCTCTCTCTTCCCCCTGACCCAATATCCACCAGCAACAACGGAGGGAGGATCCCTTCTTTCCGTGTGGGTTTGTGTGCGCCCGTGTTTGTGCACACGCGCCCATACTGATTCCTCCAGTATATGGGAGAGGATGACCGTATCACATCATAGCATCTTTCCATTATTCATTTGCCCGGAGGATGCCATTTTACCCCCACCACTCTAGTATAACAGTCTTATTATATTGTCTGGTAAAACAAGGGTGTGTTAGATCACACCCTCCAGGCTGCAGAGATGAAGATCTATCCATTATACCTACTGCTATACTATTAACATGAAATGACATTTCATTCAATATTAAATTCTATAAAATAGCTAATGGAGTAGTGTGTAGATATATCAGATGACGTAATACCTGCAGTTTTATTACATGTTCAATTATATTAGCAACTGATAGTCGTGTGTGTGTGTTTGTGTGTGTGTCTCACATTGGTTTTCCTGCGGCAGCGTGACATGTTGAGGTACAAGGAGACACGGAGCTCTTTCAGGCCCTTCAGTTCGTCTCCGAAGCCGTCTCGGGGGAACTTCCTCAGGGCGTATTGATACCTCTGGGCTGCCTCCTTCATCCTCCCCTTCTGGGGGAGACATTGATTTGGAGATTTTCTAATTGGACACACTTTCATGACAGACAGTCACACACACACACCCAGAGATCAGGTTTTCATTTTGTTGTTAACCCACCTTATACAGCAGGTTGCCCTCCTCCATGAGTTTCTGTAGGAGGATGAGGAGCACGTCTGGTTTGGATGTGGCCATCGCCCACGTAGCATGACCTGGTCAAGAGGTACGAGAACACAGGTTAAACACACACACACACACACACACACACAACGCTCCAAAAGGTATCTAAAGAAAGTACCTGATCGATCATAAGGGGATGTTCTGTTGCCTTTTAGCAGGTGGAAAAAAAGTGAAGAGAAAGAGGGGTGAAATACATGATGTTGCTATAGCAACTTCCTCAAGACACTGACAGATCAGGTCAACTCCAACTCACCCAGCTTGGCCCCTTTCTTCAGTAGGGTCACCACCACAGCAGCGTTTCTACAGCCCACAGCCCTCTCCAGAGGCCTCACCCCACTGTGGTCCACATGCTCCACCACCGCACCCTTCTCCACCAGGTACTGAACCTGTGGTTGTAGAGGAAAACACAAAACAAACAGCATTTTTAAAAGGATTCAAACAAGGCCAAAGGGAATTGTGCAAATTCAGTACTGTGTTTAAAAAAGTCTATAATCTAGGCCAGTTTAAGACAATCTAGGCCAGTTGCAGCGAAATCAGAATTATGTCTGTGGGTCAATTTGTTTCTCCAGTTTGCGGTATTAGAAGGAACCCCACCATCTCTGCATCACCGTTGAACGCTGCCAGGTGGAGAGGGGTACGTCCGTTCCTGTCAGGGTGATCTATCTCTGCCCCCTTCTCCACCAGGCACTCCACCACGCCCTTCTGACCCTTCAGACACGCCCAGCTCAGAGCTGTCTGGCCCTCCTTGTCCACGGAGGCTAAAGATGCGCCTGGAACCAGATCAAAAATAACATGCTCACTCCATTGCAACTCAGTCTGACATGTACTCAGTTTATTAGGTACACCCATTTAGTACTGGGCCGGACCCTCAGTGGCCAGGAAAACATTCCCCACACCATTATACCACCACCACCAGCCTGTACCGTTGACACCGGGCAGGAAGGGGGTCATGGACTCATGCTGCTTACGGCAAATCCTGACTGCCATCAGCATGACGCAACAGGAACCGGGATTCGTTGGACCAGGTCAAGTTTTTCCACTCCTCAATTGTCCAGTGTTGGTGACCGTGTGCCCACTGGAGCCACTTCTTCTTGTTTTTAGCTGATAGGAGTGGAACCCGGGTGTGGCCGTCTGTTGTTATAGCCCATCCGTGACAGATGCGTTGTGCGTTCCGAGGTGCCATTCTGCTAGTCATTAGTTTTGACCATTCTAACATTCAAATGAACAGCAACTGAATGCCTCGATGCCTGTCTGCCTGCTTTATATAGCAAGCCACGGCCACGTGACTCACGGTCTATAGGAGCGAACCATTTTCGTGAACGGGGCGGTGTACCTAATAAACTGGCCACTCAGTCTATACTGTATCTCAGAGCTACAAAATGGAAAAAATGATCTAAAATAACACTATTTATTTAGTGCACTGAGAATTGACATGTACCATGATGTGACCCTGACCCTTGACCTCTTACCCTTTGTCAGCAGGAAGTCAGCAGTGCTGAGGTGGCCCTCGCTGGCTGCCACCATCAGCAGACTGCGGCCCTGCTTATCGATGGTGTTAATGTCCACACCTCTCTGCAGCAACAGCTCTGCTACCTGAGAGAAGGGGGGGGGGGGGGGGGTAAAGAGAGAGCATGAGTGAAAGGACAGCCATCAGTGCTGTAAAGCGGGAACATTAGAAGTGTAACAGAAGGATTCATCAGAATGAGTCTCACCTGGGGGTGTCCATGCCTGATGCAGCTGAAGATTGGGACCACCCCCCTCCGGTTGGGCTGCTCCGCCCCTGCACCCCTCTCCAGCAGGAAAACGCATGTCTCTGTCCTGCCCCGGCCTGCTGCCGCACTCAGAGCTGAGAGAGAGAGACCCCCAGAACAGTGTTCAACTACCTACTTCACCACTGTGCTCTGAATGAAAGTAATCTTTGTTTTTGTGTTATTGATTGTTTTGAGACAGTTAATAATGAGAGTATAATATTGGCACCACACATGCAATGTGAGCCACAGTACACTGAACAGAAAACATCACACCCCTGAGTATGACTTTCAAAGACTATTTTTACACTGGCCACACTTCAGTGGGCCCATATTTCCCTGTGCTCTCTAGAGAGGCAGGCTCTTAGCTGAGGCTGTCAAAAGTCTTACAGCTGGCCTGGCAGAGAGAGAGACAGATTTGATGGGTATTGGCCACAGCTTGCCCAACCAGCCATCTAGTCCTGGGTATGGGGCATCCATCCAGACAGTATATACCTCCCAAAAGGCACCCTATTCCCTAATTAGTGCACTACTTTTGACCAAAGCCCATAGTGCTCTAGGTCAAAAGTAGTGCACTATATAGGGAAGAGGGTGCCGTTTGGGACACAAGCAGACAGTGCGGACCAGGGAAGCTGAGATCAGACAGGTACTAATGTGGTCACAGGAAGGCCAAGAAGATCATCAAGGACCTCAGCCACCTGAGCCAAGGCCTGTTCACCCCGCTACCATCTAGAAGGCAGAGAAAGCACATGTGCATCAACGCGGGGACTGAGAGACTGATAAACAGCTTCTATCTCCAGGCCATCAGACTGTTAAACAGTCACCACTACCCTGCCCTGAACCTTAGAGACTGTTACTAGCTAGCTAGCCCCCATTACTCTACCCTGCACATTAGAGTATGTTACTAGCCAGCTAGCACCCATTACTCTACCCTGCACCTTAGAGACTGTTACTAGCCAGCTAGCACCCATTACTCTACCCTGCACCTTAGAGACTGTTACTAGCCAGCTATCACCCATTACTCTACCCTGCACCTTAGAGACTGTTACTAGCCAGCTAGCCCCCATTACTCTACCCTGCACCTTAGAGACTGTTACTAGCTAGCTAGCCCCCATTACTCTACCCTGCACATTAGAGTATGTTACTAGCCAGCTAGCACCCATTACTCTACCCTGCACCTTAGAGACTGTTACTAGCCAGCTAGCACCCATTACTCTACCCTGCACCTTAGAGACTGTTACTAGCCAGCTAGCACCCATTACTCTACCCTGCACCTTAGAGACTGTTACTAGCCAGCTAGCCCCCATTACTCTACCCTGCACCTTAGAGACTGTTACTAGCCAGCTAGCACCCATTACTCTACCCTGCACCTTAAGAGACTGTTACTAGCCAGCTAGCACCCATTACTCTACCCTGCACATTAGAGTCTGTTACTAGATGGCTAGCACCCATTACTCTACCCTGCACCTTAGAGACGGTTACTAGCCAGCTAGCCCCCATTATTCTACCCTGCACATTAGAGTCTGTTACTAGATGGCTATCACCCATTACTCTACCCTGCACATTAAAGTCTGTTACTAGATGGCTATCACCCATTACTCTACCCTGCACATTAGAGTCTGTTACTAGATGGCTAGCACCCATTACTCTACCCTGCACCTTAGAGACTGTTACTAGCCAGCTAGCACCCATTACTCTACCCTGCACATTAGAGTCTGTTACTAGATGGCTAGCACCCATTACTCTACCCTGCACCTTAGAGACTGTTACTAGCCGGCTAGCATCCATTACTCTACCTTGCACCTTAGAAAGTGTTACTAGCCAGATAGCCCCCATTACTCTACCCTGCACCTTAGAGACTGTTACTAGCCGGCTAGCATCCATTACTCTACCTTGCACCTTAGAGACTGTTACTAGCCAGCTAGCACCCATTACTCTACCCTGCACCTTAGAGACTGTTACTAGCCGGCTAGCATCCATTACTCTACCTTGCACCTTAGAGACTGTTACTAGCCAGCTAGCATCCATTACTCTACCCTGCACCTTAGAGACTGTGCACCTTAGAGAGACAGGCTACTAGCCGGCTAGCCGGCTAGCATCCATTACTCTACCTTGCACCTTAGAGACTGTTACTAGCCAGCTAGCACCCATTACTCTACCCTGCACCTTAGAGACTGTTACTAGCCGGCTAGCATCCATTACTCTACCTTGCACCTTAGAGACTGTTACTAGCCGGCTAGCATCCATTACTCTACCTTGCACCTTAGAGACTGTTACTAGCCGGCTAGCATCCATTACTCTACCTTGCACCTTAGAGACTGCTGCACTATGTACATGGAGTTATTGAACACTGGTCACTGTACTAATGTTTAAATACTGTTTTACCCACTTTTTATGTATATACTGTATTCTAGTCATGGCTCATTCTGTATAGTTACTGCTGTGCACACCTTTTCTATTCATATACTGGCCATACAGTCTATACACACCATCATATATATTTATAATCTGGACTCTAACATTGCTCGTCCTGATATCTCTTAATTCCTTTACTTGGATTTATTAGATTTGTGTATATTGTTTTGTATTGTAGGTATTACTGCACTGTTGGAGCTAGAAACACGAGCATTTCACTGTGTGTTTACTATGTGTTCGATACGTGTACGCGACCAATGCCATTTTCTTTGATGCAGCCTCCTGTTTCACCTTGGCTGGGATGATGAAATACTCACAGGAGAGGTGACATCACCCATCTGGTTCTGGAAGCCAGTGGGGAGGGAATGACGCCACGAATGACATCTGTGGGAGCATGTAGGGCACACCCTCCCCATCTGTCCCACCGATGGTTCCACATGAGCACATACGCAATTACAAATCACCTCACTCATTTCATTTCCTTTATCTCATTTCCCTTCACGCCAGAGCAAAAAGTTGAGATAACAAAATTAGTTTTTTAAATACTGTGGCTGTGATTGATACATTTAGGAATACTTTGTCTTGTGACTCAACACTTCTCGATCCAAGATAAGGCAGACGTGCATCACTGACTCATAAATCAATACGCAATTGCGGATTCATGCCTGAACAGCTGTGCTTCTTTTGTCAATGTCAAATATCCGAGGGGAGTTAGGACGAAACGTGGAGGAGTCTGTCAGTCAGAGGAGAGCTGTCAGTCAGAGTCAGCTGCTTTTACCAGACAAAGAGTATGTGGCTTTCAGGTTAAATCCCTGACATGAGAGGCCTCGTGCCGACAGCCTAGCTCAGCTAGTTTGGCCAGACTGCTCCAATCAACAGCTGTGCAGTAGTCAGTGACGTCACATTAGGTGTGACCAGAGCCATATATTTAGAAATATGTCTCTGGGTGTGGTCTTCTGTCTGTTTTTGAGTAAACTGGGTGTGATATGTAAATATCCACTTGCAGTAAGGTGCAAATAGGTAAGGCTCCATAGCTCAGTGGTTAGAGCACTGGTCTTGTAAACCAGGGGTCGCGAGTTCAATTCTCGCTGGGGCCTTGGTTGTGGAATCAAAATGTTTTGATCCAAAAGGGAGGTTCTCATATTGAAAATACTATTTTTGAATAAAGGCCAGTGAGTTGAATAGGTTGAATGGCTCCTAAAGCTAGTTCACAAACAAGATTAAAAACATGATCCATTGATGCTGTCCAGGTTTATCAACTACTTCCCACAGCTATAAATACTACTTCTGACAACTCTCACGCATGTCACTGACCTTGTGTAGACAACAGACACACACAGCTGCTACAGCTACGATAGTTATTTATCTGTTCCATGTTATTTCATTCGCGTACAGTAAACCTTTGGTGTCTCACCCACAGAGGAGGTAGAGACAGACAGGCAGGCAGGCAGACAGACAGACAGTAGCCTGCCCTCCAGGGAGAAAAACGTAATTATTCTCCACTAATGAGAAGCCACCAGGCACGGGAACACATTTGCATAGAGAGAGGACAATTTCACAGGCAGAAGTATTCAAGGACTTCTTTCACCGAATAGATTAGAAGAGCTGAAGTGAAATCATTCGGCATATAGTAGAGTATCAAGATTCTCTACCATGGGAGGATTTGTCAATGTAAAACCAATATTTATGAAAATGAAACCATTCTAGACTGAATGGTGAGCCCAAACAGTAAAACAAACGAAGGCCATTAAATTGGTACTATTGTTTATTTTATCGCCCAGTCGGGTCTTTGCAGTCAACATAAATACATGATTTCCTTCAATTTACCTCTAAATAGCCTATTTAGTATTCTATATTTGCATTAGCGAGGTTGTTTTCATTCAGGATTGGCTTACAAATGTGACCAGCAGCCAGCAATTGTATGTATGCTTCCAATTGGCAGTGGTTGAGCGCTGTCTGTCCCCCAGCCTATGTATTTACTACTGAGAGCACATAAACACCTATGATTGTATTAGTTGAATGGGTATAAGAATCAAGACAGGTTTGCTTAAATTCCTTTTTTTGGAGATGGAGGAAATACCACCTGATATCGACACCAGCTTCAATGTAAGACCATTATAATCTAATATTACCACATCTTTCTTCTTGAGCCTGTTACACATTTCACAGATGCTCTTATCCAGAGCAACTTACGGGAGCAAATTCATGTTAAGTGCCTTGCTTAAGGGCACATCGACAGAGTTTGCACCGAGTCAGCTCGGGGATTTCAAACCAGCGACCTTTCCGGTAATTGACCCAACGCTCTTAACCGCTAGGCTACCTGGAATATATGACCCGGTTTCAAACCATTACCACCACTGCCGCCTAAATCTCCCGCTAACGACCAGATCAGAAGAGTCCGTCGGTGTAACCTGCCGTCTTAATAGGTCCTGTTGGTTAAAAGCAGCTCAAGTTCTGTACACTCTTCAAGCCTCTCTTCCCCAGTGAGCTCAGCTACATCTCCGAGTCCTGAACAAGCACACGGGCTCAATATCCCTTCGCTCGCATCCTACGCTACAGTAAACAGTAAATGTACAATGGGCAAGTGGAGACCACCTGAGAAGCTCACTAGGAAGTGGACGACAACAAATGATCTCCGCTTGGTAAAAACGAATGCCAACCACCGTTCGAGAGGCAGCGAAAACAAGCAACCGAAAACAGAGGATGAGGAAAGAAAAGAAAATAAACATTATTATACAGACAAAGGGAAAGTGCACTGTGTACCCGTCTCTCCCCAGAGCGTGTCGGGAGCGTCTATCTGCACAGCCAAATCGTCCTCTTTCAGCTCCAGTAAGCTCTTCGCAACCTGACAACGAGACAATAGTACGCACAAGAATTATACACCATAACTATTATAAGCAATACACACAGGTTGAATCTGAAGAGAGCGCACGGTGTGTGTGTGTGTTCGTCAGTGTGCGCATGCAGTAGCCTACGTGAGTTTGTCCCATGCTGCAGGCGGCCGTCAGGGCCTGTTGTAAGGCCTGGCCCTTCACACTGCTCTTCACACCGTGCTGCTGTTGGCCCTCAGGGGCCTCTGTGGGGCCCCAGTCCTGGTTCAGCAGGTAGTGGATGATGTCTGGGTGGCCCCTCAGCCCAGCATGGACCAGGGCACACTGACCACTCTTATCAACATGGCCCACCTAGAGGGAGAAACACAGATCAATCAATCAATCAATGAATCCAATGTATTTACATCAACAGTTGTCACAATCATATTTACAGTAACCTAGCCTATATTTACAGTAACCTAGCCTATATTTACAGTAACCTAGCCTATATTTACAGTAACCTAGCCTATATTTACAGTAACCTAGCCTAAACCCCAAAGAGCAAACAGAAGCAGACAGTTATGATACATGACTAAGTTATAACTTATGAAACGGCAAAGCTGGGCAACAACAACAGCAGATTGAATTGTCAACAAGGTGAGATAACGGCATGGGACTAACAACTGACCACTGACCTTGGCTCCTTTCTTACAGAGCAGGCTGACCAGTCCTGTGTGTCCTGCTGCGGCGGCCAGACAGAGGGGGGTCATGTCGCTGTCCGAGGGGCCGTCTACGGGCGCCCCCAGCTCCAGCAGCAGGGACACCATTTCAAGGTGACCCAGGTGGGCGTGCACACCCAGCACAGGGGAACGGCCAAGCACCTCTGAACGCCCGCTCACACTCGCCCCGCCCAGCATTAGTAAACGACTCACCTGTAGGTAAGATGTTTTTTTTAAAGAAAAATGTGTACGTGCGTGCGAGTCTCTCACCTTGACGTTGGGTGTGCGTGTGTGCGCGTGCCTGTGCTGTGTGTGCGTGCATGTGTGTGTCTCACCTTGACGTTGGGTGTGTGTCTCACCTTGACGTTGGGTGTGTAGAGATTTCTAAGGGAGGCCAGGGCGGCAGAGAGGCTGTCGGTGCTACAGCTCACCCACAGAGCCTGCAGAACACTGGAGGACACACCTGTCTTCTTACTCTGACCCTGAGAGAGAGGGGGGCAGAGACACTCTGGTTCAAAACTCCCCCAGTGTATGAGAGGAAGAGGAGAGAGACTACTGTACTGTAATATTTGAACTCGGATAGTCTTTGGATTCAAGTCCCATTAGTAGTCCATTCAGACACACTAACTGGTACCTTGAAGATGTGTGCCTTCAGGATATGATGTCCCAGCTCCATGGTCTGCTGCCGGTTCAGCTTGCTCTCCTGTCTGGAGAACATGAAGGCCAACAGAGCATGGCCACTCCTGGGGTCACAGAGGAAGTCGGTGCTCTCTCCGTCCGCCCTCCACACGAGCCACTCTCGAAAGGAGGGGTGGAAGAGCATGCGGGTGCCGTCCCTGCGTCTCACCTAGAGGGACACGGCACAAGATCAGACAGAGGTTGTCGTCATAAATCCACAAGCGACTGAGATAGTTACTATCGCTGGGAGCCAAGTGCAACTCCCACAGAGTGAACGTCACTCAATGCAATGGTTGTATACTACTTCCTGGTCTACTTCCTGATCTAGCTAACAACGTACGGTACGGACGTGTCTCAACAGTCTGTCACGGGTTCTCTCCTCACCAGGACGGAGGCCAGAGTCTCCAGGCGTTGTTGGAAGTCCTCCCAGGACATCTCTCCTCTCACACCCCCAGCGTTCAGCGCCCGGAACAGCTGCTCGTCCGCCAGCGGGTGTAACGAGGCCAGCACCACGTTGAGTACGGGCAGCACCCGCTCGAAGGTTTGGTCCCCTTCGAACCCCGCACGGCACTGCAGCAGGTACACCTGATGATAAAGAGGACCACAATGAAAATACGTTTGTTGCCTTGATTGTGTATTGAATCCCGTGTGTTGTACTTCCTGTAGCTGGAGCAACTCTATGGGCTGGTGTCCCAGGCACAGATTAAGTGCCCTACATTTATTTCACATTTGTCAAAGATTTGTCAAATATAATGTGTTCATTCATTCACCTCAGCCAGAGAGACGGGCACTACCATGTAGTTGCCTCCCTTGAGAACCAGGTGGGCACTCTGGAACAGGTCCAGGGTCAGTTTTAGGTAGAGGAAGGAGCCCTGGCTGCGAGAGGCCAGGTGGGTGTTGAACTTGCTGAGGAGGAGGGGGTCGGGGACGGTGCCGTTGGGCGTGGTGACGTTGGCGGCAATCTCGGGGCTGACGATGACCCGGTGTTGGATGTAGTCGCTAAGGTCTCCGCCGATCTCGCTGCTCTCTGGGAAGTCATCCAGTGAGAGTCTGGAGAAGGGTAGGAGGGCGGTGATCTCCTGGGGAGACAGGAGACAGCGATCATATTGTAGAATTGTATATGTTGTGGATTTATGTCTGACCAAAATGGGCCTCCTGGAACCGTATATATATCATACACTGCATTCTCAATCAAAGTGTACTGCAGCTTGGTTATATCTCAGAGTTGAACTTAGCCCACACGCCATGCAACCATGAGCCCAGGAGCACACCGCAACTTCCCTCCCAAGAGTCTGCAGTACAAAATCAATACGATACAACACAGTACAATTCTATCCTCCAGCTCCGGCATCACAGCAGAGAGAACCCTTTCTTCTAGTTGTGACAGGTAACATGAAAGAGGGAAAAACACTGAATAATACAAGTGAGGATGAGAACATCGTTGGCTCACTATGGTGGTGCTGTATGTGCCAGGACAACAGATTAGTCAGGGAGAGGATGGCACCCATTACATCTCTTCAAGCTGCTGCTTTTTCTGACTCACGGAAACATGAAACACAGTAGTCGTGTAACACTGTACGCGGACACTTCTTCTGTAGGATCTTCATTTGACTAGAATCGAGGCAGCAAAATAATCCTGCGGCAAAAGGATTTGAACATTTCGTCCATAATGTTGCTTGATTGGTGGTTCGGCAAACATGTGCTGGCCAACGTTAGGCTACAGGAAAAGTGCAATACTATTAATATAACTGTTTTTTACTGCGGGTTTTCAGTGAATTTATGTGAAATCACACGTCTTATCTGCATTTCCTGTGGTGCGTGAAAATTCTCAGCACTAAAAGGGGTGATCAAATTAAGATCCTACAGCTGTATATAGGGGATAGGGAGCCACGAATCCACTGACTCTCATTCTGCCAGCTTTCTCACCGATTCACATCAAATCTCTTCAGATGACAGATGCCTTCAGAAATGGTGACGTTTGAGGCAAGAGAAGAAAATTACAGCCATAAACGAATAAATCAAATGCAATACCTAAGTTAATATGAAATCATTATTGCTGGTTCATTTCCTTGCTGTGCATGCACGATTTCATTAAAGTGCGCTGATCCGAAGATTTCACAGTGCCCTGGTTGCATAGCAACCTCGATGGGACCATGCCTAAAACAGGATATTGGCAACTTCCTGTGAAAGGACCAATTGGGAGAGGAGAGAGGATAGAGAGCAGGCAGGGGGATCAACGTCTAACATCCCTTGCCAACACACTCACACACACTCGCGCGCGCACACACACACACACTGTAGTGGCCTGTGGTGTCCTCAGCACTCCTGTTACATAACGTCAGGCAGGCTCCCAGGAGCATTACGGCCCGGAGTGGTAATCCAGGAGGATTATGGGAAAGCTGCGTTAGGCAGCAGGAGGGATCAGTGGCCAGCCAACATGCTGGAGGAAACCACCGCCAATGGGCCCTGGTGGAGTAAGCTGACCAGCTAGACTGAGCTACTGTACCCCTGGGTCAGACCAGCAAAGCCATACTGTATGAGACACACAGGGCCAGTGAACTATGGGCAAACCCAGATGTACTAAGCTTCTTTTAGTTAAAGTGTAGCAGGAGAAAGTGAGCGCTGTATCAGAGACTCGAACCACAGCTCCTACGGTGCACAGACAAGAGTCTAACAGACTGTACTATGCCACAAAAGCCTGGGTCCCTGGGTAGAGGCAATGCATCACTCACATACACTGGTTACGATCGTTTATCTGTGCTTCGTGACTGTCCTCTCCTCACCAGTAGGCAGGTCCTGACGGAGACCAACAGTTTGAGCCAGGAGGGGAACTTGGAGACGATCTTGGTGATGAAGGAGGCGACGGTGTCTCCGTAGTCCGGCTTGTGGAACTCTGCCTCGTTCAGACCATCAACCAGGAGGATGAAGTCTTCTTCTGGGATCTTCCTTTCTACACAGGGAAACAGAGGGGTGGTGGAATAGGGAGAAATGGGGAAGATGAGAGAGTGGGAGGTGGAGTAAGAGAGAGAGAGAGAACAAGTACATAAGATACTGGCAATACTTGAAGCAGGTTAAGGGCGCAAATGTAATGCACATAACTGCTGCGTTCCAAACGTATTTTGAAATACTGTACATATCAACTGTTTGAAGTGATATGGGTTGAATTCCACAATGTCGTCACAATGCCCCCCCTCAATGTCAGAAAAGAAAGGAGGTTGCGGTAGTCAATGGAATACCAGCCGAAAAGCCACAGTGCAGTTTATCAGGCAGGAGGGATGAGATCGACGTGTGCAGGCTCTGGAATATCTAACCTGGGGTCCGTCCAAAATGATACCCTAGTCCCTAAGTAGTGCCCTACTTTTGACCAGAGCCCTGCTTCCATTCCCTTACTTTTTTTTTTTTTATTTCACCTTTATTTAACCAGGTAGGCTAGTTGAGAACAAGTTCTCATTTGCAACTGCGACCTGGCCAAGATAAAGCATAGCAGTGTGAACAGACAACACAGAGTTACACATGGAATAAACAATTAACAAGTCAATAATACAGTAGAAAAAAAAATGGGCAGTCTATATACAATGTGTGCAAAAGGCATGAGGAGGTAGGCGAATAATACAATTTTGCAGATTAACACTGGGGTGATAAATGATCAGATGGTCATGTACAGGTAGAGATATTGGTGTGCAAAAGAGCAGAAAAGTAAATAAATAAATAAAATAAAAAACAGTATAAAAACAGTATGGGAATGAGGTAGGTGAAAATGGGTGGGCTATTTACCAATAGACTATGTACAGCTGCAGCGATCGGTTAGCTGCTCGGATAGCTGATGTTTGAAGTTGGTGAGGGAGATAAAAGTCTCCAACTTCAGCGATTTTTGCAGTTCGTTCCAGTCACAGGCAGCAGAGTACTGGAACGAAAGGCGGCCAAATGAGGTGTTGGCTTTAGGGATGATCAGTGAGATACACCTGCTGGAGCGTGTGCTACGGATGGGTGTTGCCATCGTGACCAGTGAACTGAGATAAGGCGGAGCTTTACCTAGCATGGACTTGTAGATGACCTGGAGCCAGTGGGTCTGGCGACGAATATGTAGCGAGGGCCAGCCGACTAGAGCATACAAGTCGCAGTGGTGGGTGGTATAAGGTGCTTTGGTGACAAAACGGATGGCACTATGATAGACTGCATCCAGTTTGCTGAGTAGAGTGTTGGAAGCCATTTTGTAGATGACATCGCCGAAATCGAGGATCGGTAGGATAGTCAGTTTTACTAGGGTAAGCTTGGCGGCGTGAGTGAAGGAGGCTTTGTTGCGGAATAGAAAGCCGACTCTTGATTTGATTTTCGATTGGAGATGTTTGATGTGAGTCTGGAAGGAGAGTTTGCAGTCTAGCCAGACACCTAGGTACTTATAGATGTCCACATATTCAAGGTCGGAACCATCCAGGGTGGTGATGCTAGTCGGGCATGCGGGTGCAGGCAGCGATCGGTTGAAAAGCATGCATTTGGTTTTACTCGCGTTTAAGAGCAGTTGGAGGCCACGGAAGGAGTGCTGTATGGCATTGAAGCTCGTTTGGAGGTTAGATAGCACAGTGTCCAATGACGGGCCGAAAGTATATAGAATGGTGTCGTCTGCGTAGAGGTGGATCAGGGAATCGCCCGCAGCAAGAGCAACATCATTGATATATACAGAGAAAAGAGTCGGCCCGAGAATTGAACCCTGTGGCACCCCCATAGAGACTGCCAGAGGACCGGACAGCATGCCCTCCGATTTGACACACTGAACTCTGTCTGCAAAGTAATTGGTGAACCAGGCAAGGCAGTCATCCGAGAAACCGAGGCTATTGAGTCTGCCGATAAGAATATGGTGATTGACAGAGTCGAAAGCCTTGGCGAGGTCGATGAAGACGGCTGCACAGTACTGTCTTTTATCGATGGCGGTAATGATATCGTTTAGTACCTTGATGTTACCTTCACGAGTACTGTCACAGAGGGACTTGCACCTCAGATGGAGGGTGAAAACACCAGTCACCCCTCCTCAGTCTCCTGTATGGGCCCCTCATCACCGCAGCCATGACTTTTAATAAGACAGGAGAGGGGGGATCACAGAGGCATATATATCCTGTTCCAGTCTAGCTGAGCTGTCGTCACAGCCTCTAATACAGCCCGTCCTGACTGTGTGGAGCTTATATCCTCTATACACTCTGCCACAGGCATCTACTAGTCCACATCATAGAGACGGAGGATGTGTTGATTCCTCTAGAACGAGCCTGTGGTGGAGGCTACTGAACTAACAACCTATTGATCAGGCTGACTGGCTACTATATCATCAGATAGACTGAGATGGTCTATTACGTTGCTATGGCCTGCCCTCTTGTTTTTCCTGTACAGTAAGAATAATACATTGGATTAAAGCACCGAGGCTGTGTTTACACAGGCAGCCCAATTCTGATCTTTTGTCCAATTATTGGCAAAAGAGCTTATCTGATTGGTCCAAAGACTAATTAGTATGACAAATCCGATCAACTATTTTGCCAACAATTTGAGCAAAAGATCCAAATTGGGCAGCATGTGTAAATGCAGCCTTAGGGATATTGATTGATGTGGATACTCCCACAGTCAAAAAGGTTGTTGTTTGAAGTTATGTTGTTTTTGAAGTTAGAATTGTGTCGCGGTCTGTAGCGTTTTTAACCAGTGACCTTATTATCCCAAAATGATCTAGCGGCCCACCAGGGAGTCCTAATAAACTGTTTCGGGGGGCACATGACAATTTAGCACACTGTAGGAGGAGGGGTTGGGGGTGAGGTGTAGCTGGTGAGTAGCAGCTGCAGGTGTTACACTTACAAAAGTGGATGAAGGGGGTGGGGGGGTTGAAGCATGGTTGGGAACATGGAGACTGCAGGAGTAAGTTAGTAGCTACCCTTCCGCAGGTTGACCAGGGGCTCCAGGACTCCCCTGCGGAAGGCAGCGATGGGGTCCTGGACACAGGAGCGCAGACTGAGCATGCTCTGTATATGATGCTCCTTTAGCAGTAGCTCCCTGTAGCCGCTGAGCTGTGGCGCTCTGGACAGCAGGGCGGCGACACTGTGCACAAACTCTGGGACCAGGCAGGTGTAGGTGTTGTCGGCCTGGCAGAAGTGGTAGGACACCACCTGGAGAGAGAGCGAGAGAGAGAGAGAGAGAGAGAGAGAGAGAGAGAGAGAGAGAGAGAGAGGCTCCCTAATTGAGCACTTCAATAACGCCTTTTCAAAGTTTTGACTGCCATGAGTGTCTTGAACTTTCCAGAGAAGTAAGTCCTCAACCAACTTTGAATATCTCCGTCTCACGAATCAGCATTTGATTTTCTCCATGAGGCTAAAGTGTCTGCGATGAGTTGCTAATTAACAGATTGGCTAATCAAGCAGCCATGACGGATCCACTTAATGGAACAGGGGGAAAACAAGGCATGGATGTCAAGAATAAACACACGAGTCTTTGGGACTCGATGGTCTTATTCATTATTCACCACATCAGTAATTACACGAACACACAGTTAACAGAGACATCTTGTTCATTTAGTTGAGGATGGTGAAGTATCCATACACCCAGGGGTCATCTTTAATTCAGGAACTCATCAAAAGGAGCTAACAGATGGATGGCAAACACAGTCAGTCAGAAACGTTCTCCAGTTGCCTCGGAACCCAATTTGTCAAACTAAACCCTCCCTTCTTAGTATTACTAGGTGAAGCCGCAAGACTCTTCCTCTCTGAGACCAATTACAGAGGAATTAGGAGGTGGTCTATTGGCAGTGATTCAAGAAACAAGACTATCTGTGCAAAGCATCGTTCTGAGATACTGAGCATGAATGTTGTCACATCCCAGATCTCGGAACTGTTTTGAAGAGAATTCTTCTTTCATAACCCATTAAGGTCCTGACCTTGAAAGTTCCTAAAGTGCAGAGTATCAAAATACTAAGACCTTTTTTTTGGGGGGGGGGGGTTATATCCTTAGGTTCTTAGGTTCTATCTGGCACAGAATGTTACAATTATTTACATTTCAATAGAAAAGTACAGACATTTAATGATTAAATAAAGACAGTACCCTTCCTTCTTTCTAATCACACCTTCAAATGTATTAATTAACGTTCCCTAAAATGACAAATGCACAAATCTTATGGATAACTGAAAAACATTAGCTCTGGTTGAGTAAACGGACACATTGTTCGGGTCTCTGACACCCAAAGTCAGTAAACTACTTGCTAGTTATCAATAACATTTGGTAAGTTTAATACTGTAGAACAGGACAAAAATAGCAATGCCTCTCCTAAGGGCCTTACACATTCTCTAAGGCACCTGTATTTATTTGTGTTTGCCATAAAGAGCTTACGTTATGGCCATTCTTATTCTACATTTTTTAAAATAGAATTTAAAAAGAGGACCAGAACCTATGATAGGAATAATCAAGGACTTGAGACTATAAGGTTCTATCAGCAAAATGCGTCGTTTTGAGATAACGATTATTTTCCTCTTCCATGTCCACTAAATGACTAAAATGTCAATGAAAATGTCTCAATAAGTATATCACCTTACATGCAATTATTTTTGATGATTGTTCGCTGCTCTGGCCCCCCAATGGTGGAACAAACTCCCTCACGACGCCAGGACAGCGGAGTCAATCACCACCTTCCGGAGACACCTGAAACCCCACCTCTTTAAGGAATACCTAGGATAGGATAAAGTAATCCTTCTCACCCCCTTAAAAGACCTAGATGCACTATTGTAAAGTGGCTGTTCCACTGGATGTCATAAGGTGAAAGCACCAATTTGTAAGTCGCTCTGGATAAGAGCGTCTGCTAAATTACTTAAATGTAAATGTAAATTGACAATCCAGTATTGTGTGATTGGATTGAAGATAGATCCTGACGGCACCAAGTTAAAAGGTGCTTTCAGATTATTATAATTTGTTCGTCATCGTAAAATAACAACAAAACGGACATGTCTGACATGTAAAGGACCACCTGAAGAGTAACTCCATGTGAATAACACATTGACCCAAATGTCAGATAGGACCTTATAGTCCCAAGATTCTTCTCCACCAGAGGTGTCTGTGTTTCTGTATGTGTGTGTGTATTGTGTGTGTGCTCGGTGTGTGCCATTCAGGTGTGTGTGTGCGTTCAACATGAAGTGTGTGCATGTGTGTGTAGCGTATCGTACCTTGCTGGCCAGGCGTTTGACAGCCTCGTCTCGGTGTGCCTCTGGTGTCCCGGGGCAGGTTGTTTCGCTGGGCTGGGGGTCTGTGGTGGGGGTGCTGGGCTGTTTGGAGGCGCCGTCTGTCCCCCTATCCCCAACTGCAAGAGGGACACAGCAAGGTGTAACCGATGTGAAATGGCTAGCTAGTTAGCGAGGTGCAAGCTAATAGCGTTCCAATCGGTGACGCCACTCGCTCTGAGAGTTGTCTCTCTTGCTCTGGAAGGGTTGCGGCTTTTGTGGAGCGATGGGTAACGTTGCTTCGAGGGTGACTGTTGTCGATGTGTGCAGAGGGTCCCTGGTTCGGGGCGAGGAGAGGGACGGAAGCTATACTGTTACAAAGGCACACATGTGGACTGTCACTACTTTTTCATGAGAAGTTGGAGGAGAATAATAATCATTCAATGAAATATTTTTTTGAAAACCAGCACTCATGACGAGATTTGTTTTTTTCTTGTGCTGTGAATACAAGAGAGCATGTTAAAAGCATCATTGTGGGCTGGTTTCTATAATGGACCCAAAACATATCTCCAGTAAACAATGTTAATTAAATAAGGCCCTGAGTCACAATGGCAAATCACTTCAGTCTCTGTCAGGCATTTATCATCATGTACTATAATTAGGTCACTGTCTATAATGCATTTCCCTGAGCAGGCACATCAAAGCAGATTCCTACTCTTAACCTAAATGATGTCATTACTGATGTGCGGTATGGTGCACTGTATCAATTTGCTGGATGGGGGCCGAGAAAATGATATGCGGTGTGCATTCACGACCATGGATGGTGGGGGAAAATTGCGGTACTGTACCTAGCTACTGACGTAGCAACGCTTGCGTTTGTGTAACACCAATCTCCACACAATCAGTCATAGCTTTCAGGGACAGTGCTTTCAAAAAGTTTTATTCCTGTGGCTTCTGTGTGGCTCATCCGCTAGGACCAAAATATCTGATAGACCCTGCTACTTGAGAGTGATGGCTCTGTTCAAGTATGACTGATCTCAAGGTAGACAGGTTGGCTTGCCTACTTAGAAAATTGTTAAACTTATAATGAAAAAATGTGAATGTTTCAATCACCCTTTGCTGAATGAGTAACCATCAATTCGTCCTTCCCTTCTGGGGGAACAGGGAACTGGCAGCTTCCTCAAAAAAGAGCTGTTGCATCTCAAGAGGTTCATCCTGTTGAACATTTCAAACAAAAAACCTCCAGAGAAGGGAAATGTGTCTCTTACTTTTGGGGGAGGTGCAGGGGCTCTGGTTGGGGACCTGTTGCATGTGACCTCCATGACAGCTGAGAGCCACCAGCCGCGAGACAACGGCCGTCTTGCCGAAGCCCACATCACCCACGATAACGGCCCCACGGCCCTCGCAGGTGTCACTCTTCCTTAGGACCTCCTCTAGCCGATGGAACAGCCAATCACGGCCTTGGAACGGTGCGTCCATGGCGACGGCGGGGACCTCGAACAACAATGGCTTCAGCACGATGTCGCCAGATTTGAAGGGAGCGAAGCGCGCTGGACGAAGAGAAAAGAGAGAACACAGGGGTTACTAACATGACTTCCTGTTCCTTTTAAAGAGCATTGTGGTATACAACAATAATATAGTTGTGTATGGTGTTGTAACACAATAATTGCATGCACGAAGGAAGGATCTCAGTCGGGGTCTCAACTTACTGTTGAGCGCATTATGATATGGGGTGAAGGTTAATGTTAAGACATAGACAAACACACAATCCAGGATCCACTTCCACACTTCCTCCCCCAGGTGGCAGTAACCGGATCTAGATGCTGAGCTTAGCCTTGATAAGCACATACATTACTGACAATTAAGATGATCGTCAGTCAGAGTGCCAGTTTGGAGAGCCGGGAGGCTGCTGGTTGGTTTGATGGCCATGACGCCTTTCGTTTGGGTTTGAATCTTTAGTTTAGGCCTGTTTGTAGTTTACATTTTTGTATGTATTTGTTCCTGTCATCATCTGAACATAATAATCCGCTTCGGCTCGTCGACCCAAAGGAGTCAAGGCAGAGCTGGTCATGGACCTAAGGTAAGGTAACGTTGATTTCTCGCAAAAAAATGCACACGTTCATTCAGGTTACAGACCATGCAACTAGACATAGGACCCCTAGACTTAGCGAGTGCAACAATATTAACAGGCTAGTTAATCGGTTTCGTAACAAGCGTTAGAATAGTACTATACACAAGATGCAATTTTGAAATGTGGTTGTGCTTCAGAAGTTTTCTTCTTGTTAGCCCATGTCAGCAAAACAAGCTATCTAAACTTGTAGTAATCATGGCTGAATTACTGGGTACGAAGGGCACGTGCCCAGGGTCCCTGACCTCCATGGGCCCCCATTGATTTTGTACTATACAAAAGTATGTGGACACCCCATAAAATGAGTGGATTTGGCTATTTCAGTTACAACCGCTGCTGACAGGTGTATAAAAACGAGCACACTGCCATGCAATCTCCATAGACAAACATCGGCAGTAGAATGGCCATACTGAAGATAAGTCAGTTCATTAAATCTCTGCCCTGCTAAAGCTGCCCCGATCAACTGAAATTGCTGTTATTGTGAAGTAGAAATGTCTAGGAGCAACAACGACTCAGACGCGAAGTGGTAGGCCACACAAGCTCACAGAACGGTACCGTCGACTGCTGAAGCGCGTAGCGTGTAAAATTGTCTGTCCTCGGTTGCAACACTCACTACCGAGTTTCAAACTGCCTCTGGAAGCAACGTCAGCACAATAACTGTTTTCGTCGGGAGCTTCATGAAATGGGTTTCCATTGCCGAGCAGCCGCACACAAGTTTAAGATCAAGTGTTGGCTGGAGTGGTGTAAAGCTCGCTGCTATTGGACACTTGAGCAGTGGAAACGCGTTCTCTGGAGTGATGCTTCATGCTTCACCATCTGGCAATCCGATGGACGAATCTGGGTTTAGCAGATGTCAGGAGAACACTACCTGTCCGAACGCATAGTGCCAACTGTAAAGTTTGGTGGAGGAGGAATAATGGTCTGGGGCTGTTTTTCATGGTTCGGGCTAAGCTACTTAATACCATTGAACGCAAAAATCTCAACCCTACAGCATACAATGACATTCTAGACGATTCTGTGCAGTTTGGGGAAGGCCCTTTCCTGTTTTTCTGCCCCCTGTGCACAAAGCGAGGTCTATACAGAAATGGTTTGTCGAGATTGGTGTGGAAGAAGTTGACTGGCCTGCACAGAGCCCTGACCTCAACCCGATCGAACACCTTGGAATGGAAGCAAGTCCCCGCAGCAATGTTCCAACATCTAGTGGAAAGCCTTCCCAGAAGAGTGGAGGCTGTTATAGCAGCAAAGGGGGACCAACTCCATATTAATGGCCATGATTAAGGAATGAGATGTTCTGTAAAAATTAGCTGTAAAATGGCACTTAAAAAATGTTTCCCCTCCTCAGTCAAGAGGTGGGGAGGGGGACCAACCAAATATTGCATAGGGCCCCCAAAAGGCTCGTCCTGGCCCTGCGCACGCACACATGCCTGCATAAACGCCTGCATGCACACACACACACACACACACACACACACACACACACACACACACACACACACACACACACACACACACACACACAGAAACACAAACAGTACCATACCGTTGGCGTCCCTTCCCCCTGTGCTGTTCCAGGGCTGTTTGACGGAGCTTCGCTGGGGAGCAGCACTCTGTTGATCATCCAGGGAGCTCAGATCCTCCAGTTTCGTGGAACTAGTGGCTGCAGGGGAAGACATGAAAGACAGAATGAAGGAGAAGAGAAGTAGAAAATAAAGAATGAGGGAAAGCAGGAAAGAGAGCTTTTTTTTTACAGTTGTTTCATTCGTTTTTGCCTTCAAGGTAGAAAATCTTGAACATTTGGGAATAAAAATGAACAAAACCCTTCATCGCCAAACAGTACAACTATGGAGCTCTGTCCCCGTTTCAACATGCTGTTCTACGGGCACATACGACATCCCAATTATTTTCAAACATTTTTTTATATTTTGGGCCTCAAATCGGCCATTATCGCCAAGTGTGAGCAATGCGAAGAGCAGATGCCAGGCATGTCCCACCGTCAGCCAATCAGCTATAAAGGTTCTCTTCAACTAACTCACAAGTTCATCGCAACAATGGCATCAAAGGTATAACCTACCCCCTCAATTCATGCCCGGGTTTTAACGTAACACCCCAAGCCCTTCACGGACACAGAGATATTTAAGGGGAGAAGGATGACTGAAGGAATTGGCCTATAACTTGGTCTGTCAAACAGGTTGGCCTACCTCCTATTTCTTAAATAGGAAGAAATTGGTTTCAACACAAAGCCCTCGTTTTAAGACAAATTCAAATGAAGACTGTTTAAATGAAAGAGGTTTTTCTCAAATCAGCCTGTTTTCAGCACCCATGTTGTACGTAATTACATTGCCACTTCAAAGTAATGTAAGTTATGCAATTTACTCAAATCTGGCTTATTGCGAGGTCACTAACTCTGATAAATAGCTTAATTATGGGCAACACATTTTCTTCTCATTAAAATCAATTGCAGAAGTAGAAAGCTATCAAAGTTCACCTCCGGTCCCTCACATCAGTAGCCCGCCAGCGCAGATGCTGCGCTCCTTGTACGCGCATTGTTATGCTTCCTCGGTTGCCATGTTGATTTCCTTACTAGGCCTACACATACACCAAGCTGCCCAGCAAATATAGACAGATTTTTATACTGCCGTGGAGGTGCCGCTAGGCGTATGTACTATACCGATTACTAGGTCACTGCGATTTGTCCCTACTGAATCGTTAAATGTGAGAGGTTCCAACTAGGCCCCATACGGGCGAGCATAAAATACAAGGACATTCTCAAAGCCGCAAAAAGAACCTTGATGACCTCATATCTAGCCGGGGGAATTCTGGTGGAGACATCCTCCCAGGTAGTACCAGCGATGGCAATACTGGCTGCAGTAACCCATGGGGGTCAGGGGTCGCACGTGGACATTCAGGGAATAATACTGTTTTCCTGGCAGCACAGCATAAATCTTAACGGTCTGCCGTGGGAAGAAGGGCCTCCTCTGGGGACCAGCGTGCAGTGCATGTGTTGAGGGGGAGGGGGGTTTCCGGGCTCCATCAGCCAGGACTAGACATTACACACTCAATATCTACCCATCCTGGAACATTTTGGCACTCCTGTCGAACGGCTACGATAGTAGGCGCAAGTCTACTCTTGAGCAGGGCTTAAGGGAGAACAACTGCGTTGAGGGTCCGTCGGAGACTCGTGTGCATGAGCTTGAAGTTGTGTGTGTGTGTGTCTGTGTGTGTGGTGCGTGTCTGTGTGTGTTTGTAGGTGAATGTACACGTGGAAGGGGAGAGGTGTAGAGATGTGTTTGTGTGTGTGTCTGTGTGTGTGTGTGTGTGAGAGAGTGTGTTTTGTAGGTGAATGCACAAGTGGAAAGGGAGAGGTGTAGAGATGTGTATGTGTGTGTTTGGGGGTGTGTGTGTGTGTGTGTGTGTGTATGCATCCCACAATCGAGGCTATAGGGTGTTGATAATAAGGATGGGATGGAATATCAAGCTATAACATAAAATAATATCTGCTTCCCTAAATGTACATTTTCTACTCTCCGGTTGCTTTGTCAAAGGTAGGCATCCTTTTGGAGGAAGTGGCTACATTATTACGCATACAGTCCCGTCAAATGTGAAAGAAATTAAGGTATTCAGAAAAAATCAATACAAACACAGAAGTTATACAGTACAACTGTGGAAAGGGTTAGAACTGTTTAGTGCTGGTCAGTTGGTTGTGGCACTTCGTGCTCTTTTTAAAGAATGGGTCCTAACTTCTTATGGGTCCTAGGATCCATGTGTTTAGGGGTGGACTGACAGTCACAGGGATCACATCCCTACCTGGGATGGGGGAAGGGTTTTTCGGGAGGGAAACTGGAGCTAAAGTGTGTATGTACTGTCTGTCATGGTACAAATGTGGATAATCGACAGGTATTGATTCTGGTGGTACTGGTAAGCATGGAGAAGTATTTTGTTTTAAAGTTGTAAGGATAGTGGTAAGTGTCTCAACATGTAATCCTATCATGGTAACTGATGAATTGAATTGCAGCTAGGTGTAATTCTAATGGTTTGGCTGATACTAGGAACAGAAGAGCAGTTTTCACATGGCTAAAAGAGGATGACCATATTTATTGTTTACACGAAACTCGTTCAATATCTTCTGACAAAGTGGCCTGGGGGAAAAAAAAGAGTAGGATGCTCAAATCTATTTCTGTCATGGGCTAAGGAATTCAAAAGGTGGTCTAATCCTACTGACAAACAATCAGGATCCCAAGGTACGATCTGTTCAAATGGACCCTCAAGGAAGATGGATTGCTTTGAATGTACTACTTGATGATAAACAGACGTGGCTCATAAATATATAAGGGTCGAATAATGACGATCCAAACTTCTTTGAGAAAATGTATAATAATCTCATTAGTCTCCAAGATACAAATAATGCTATTTTAATGTTAGGGGACTCCAATACAGATTTATGTACATCCACACTGTAAAGGCAAACATACTATCACCCTCTGACGCTCAAAGTGATCACGAATATTATGGACACGTTGGAATTGACTGATATTTGGAGGCTAATAAAAATACTTAATACTTAAATCAAGCTAGCCGGATTGATTATTTTTCTTTTCTATGGAGCCAAAAGTAAACAAAGTATTGATTGAGGATGGAATGCAATCAGACCATCAACTTATGTCCCTCCAGATAACTATGAGAGAATTTCTACGAGGATGGGGATATTGGAAATTGAACCAGGGTTTATTGGAAGACAGTACTTTCTTAACAAAAACGAACCAGAAATATATAACAGATTTCTTCAGGCACAATACAGGTTCAGCGGACCCACTTATCGTATGGGATGCCTTTACATTTGTTTTTAGAGGCCACTCAATTCAGTTGTCCTCCCCGGAACTAAAATGGTTTGGGTCAACGGAGAAACGACTTACATCAGAAATAGAAAAACTAGCATTACAAATGATGTACTACTGAACCACCGGATAATCTAGATGCAAAACAGACAGAGAAACTTATTTAGGAAAGATCGGGTTTCAATTATACCAAAAACTGAGCAAATAGCACTTTGTGACATCGGCTGATGTAAAATAAATCAAATGGGATTGATTGATGGAGAAGGGCGACAAATGCACCTAGTTTTCCTTCAACCGTCAATATAGAAACGCAACCAAACATAATCTACAGACAATAGTTACAAACAATGGAGAAATCCTTATCTCATCAAAGGAGTAAAATTATTATTTTTTAATGTATTTTACCCCATTTTTCAATCTTGTCTCATCGCTGCAACTCCCCAACAGGCTCAGGAGAGGAGAAAGTGGAGTCATGCGTCCTCTGAAACATGACACGCCTAACCGCAATCCTTAACACCCGCCTGCCAGCCACACCAATGTGTCGGAGGAATCACTGTTCAACTGGCGACCAGGGTCAGCCCGCAGGCACCCGGCCCACCACAAGGAGTCAATAGAGCACAATGAGTCAAGTAAAGCCCCACTGACCAAACCCTCCCCTAACCAGTGCGCCGTCCTATGGGACTCCCGACCACGGCCGGTTGTGGCACAGCCCAGGAAATGAACCCAGGCCTGTAGTAACACCTCTAGCACTGCATGCGATGCAGTGCCTTAGACCTCTGCGCCACTCGGGAGGCCTAAGTCAAATATTTTAAACAAAGGTTCTCTTGTCAAGTTCTTACAATCTCAATTAACAATGAGTTTTGTGAAATCCTTCTCCCAAAAAATCATGTTCTGCAACCAAAAAAACCAACTTGCGATGGCCTAATTACACAGGACGACCTACGGTTGGCAAATGATTCCCTTCAGACGGGGAAAGCCCTGGTCTCGATGGCATTCCAATAGAGATCATATCTGCTGAGAGATCCACTACTACCATGTTTTAATTACTCGTATATACTGTAAACGACAAACTATCGGACACACAAAAAGAGGGACTGATCTCTCTCCTACTGAAGCAGGAGCCAGGGGGCAGTACAAAGACCCGGTATCTCCAAACAATTGGAGGCCCTTCAATGTCGTGACGCCAAAAATATTGGCAAAATGTACTGCTCATAGAATTAAAAAGGATCCTACCGGACATTCAGACGGGATTCTTAAAAGGAAGACAACATTAGACTCTTAAAATCTTTATAGCAGATTTTAAGACAGCATTCGATACAGCAGATCTAGAATCAGTTTATAAGTGCCTAGATTTCCTTCAGCTTTTGAGAATCTCTCATGAGATGGGTAAAAGTAATGTACAACAACCCTTTATGTAAAATACACAGTGCTTGCGGAAAGTATTCAGACCCCTTGACTTTTTCCACATTTTGTTACGCTACAGCCTTGTTCTGGAGAATAAAAGCAGACTCGTGTGAGAATTTCGTTTTTTTTTGTCCTTTAATGGCAAACCAAAGAAAGTTAAACAGGCATATTTGTATAACGAACATGAGTTTGAAGGGTTACAACTATTAAATATTAAGACATTAAACCTCTCACTTAAAGCCTCCATTATACCAAAATGATATCTAAATCCAAACGGGTTTTCCAGCAGGCTACTAAAAGAGGCTCATTCAACATTCAAAAGGGGTCTCTTTGCCGTTATGTAGATTAACACCAACCTTTTCCGGTGGATTGACAATGGAACCCTGTTTAAAGTATTCATCCGTTTGAAATGAAGCCATACAGAGATGGTTACAAATCCAATTTCCTCCTCTGGAAGAGTCTGAATAAGTATTACAGCAAACAGTACGTCTAAACTACAACGTACTGATGAAGGAAATAACCATTTTATTGTCACAAAAAAATATAAGAAATTATAAGAAATTACATTGAAAATAAGGACAGTCAAAAAAAATTGTCACACAAGCAATTAACAAAGGCGTATAGGGACGTATGATCGATACAAAAAGGTTTAACCAACTCATCACAGCTCTGCCACAAGAATGTAAGGGGCAATTACTCAAAAGAGAAAGGAATTCGTTAGTTTATCTGCCGCCAGTCAAAAACCACGCATGGCTTAAAATGACTCGTATTCCCGCACATCGCAAAATATATCAGTTTCACTTAAAGTCGAGAGGTTTGACAACTGTTCTGCATCAAATTCCAGATAATTGAGAAGAGATTTTTTTGATGCCCCTTAACCATGGCATGGGGTTTGTGAACCGTTGTACAAAACATTTGACGCATCGATCCGTTCTTTTCAAATGAAACTATTATATGTAATGTTCTCGCCACAAAAAAAAAAGAATGCTCAGTAGATGGGGTGAGGCCTGTGCCCGCTGCAACGAAGAAACAGAATCAATAGATGATCACTTTTGGAGTCAGGTTCGGGAGTGGTTGTTGAGTCAAAATGTCTGTGTTCAGATGGATGTAGAAACAGTACTGTTAGGAGATCAATTTTTTTTAATTTTTTATAAAAAAAATCATTATCCTTTCAGTTGAACTATTTACTCTTAGGCCAATCTCGGTAGGAATTGTACAAATAGAGAGGTTTGAGACCCTCTTAAAAGTAAAATAGAAGAATGTATAGCAAAAGGAAATAGTCAAATGCTAAAATGGGTTAGTCTGTGGACAACTGAGGGTTGGAATTAAGATTAGAGGGATTGGTTGACTTGACGATGCACCTAGAGTTCAGTACAAATGTTAGGAGGCTGTACAGGGCATTCGGAAAGCATTCAGACCCCTTCACTTTTCCACATTTTGTTACGTTGCTGCCTTATTTGAAATTGGATTAAATCATTTCCCCCCTCATCAATCTACACACAATACCCCACAACGACAAAGCAAAAACAGATTTTTCGAAATGTTTGCATTTTTATAAAAAACACAAAACTGAAATATCACATTTACATAAGCATTCAGACCCTTTACTCAGTACTTTGTTGAAGCACCTTGGGCAGTGATTACAGCCTCGAGTCTTCTTGGGTATGACGCTACAAGCTTGGCACACCTGTATTTGTGGTGTTTCTCCTATTCTTCTCTGCAGATCCTCTCAAGCTCTGTCAGGTTGGATGGGGAGCGTCGCTGCACAACTATTTTCTGTTCTCTCCAGAGATGTTTGATCAGGTTCAAGTCCAGGCTCTGGCTGGGCCACTCAATGACATTCAGAGACTTGCCCTGAAGTCACTCCTTCGTTGTCTTGGCTGTGTGCTTAGAGTCGTTGTCCTGTTGGAAGGTGAACCTTCGCCCGAGTCTGAGCACCCTGGAGCAGGTTTCATCAAGAATCTTTCTGTAATTCCCTCCGTTCATCTCTATCTCAATCCTGACTAGTCTCCCAGTCCCTGCCGCTGAAAAACATCCCCACGGCATGATTCTGCCACCACCATGCTTCCCGTAGGGATGGTGCCAGGTTTCCTCCAGACGTGACTCTTGGCATTCAGGCCAAAGAGTTCAATCTTGGTTCCATCAAACCAGATAATCTTGTTTCTCATGTGAGAGTTCTTTAGGTGCCTTTTGGCAAACTGTCATGTGCCTTTTACTGAGAAGTGGCTTCCGTCTGGCCACTCTACCATGAAGGCCTGATTGGTGGAGTGCTGCAGAGATGGTGGTCCTTGTGGAAGGTTATCCAATCTCCACAGAGGAACTCTGGAGCTCTGTCAGAGTGACCATCTGGTTCTTGGTCACCTCCTTGACCAAGGCCCTTCTTCCCGAATGCTCAGTTTGGCCGGGCGGCCAGCTCTAGCAAGAGTCTTGGTGGTTCCAAACTTCTTCCATTTAAGAATGATGGAGGCCACTGTGTTCTTGGGGACCTTCAATGCTGCAGAAATGTTTTGGTACCATTCCCCAGATCTGTGCCTTGACACATTCTGTCTCGGAGCTCTACGGACAATTCCTTCAACCTCATGGCTTGGTTTATGGGACCTTATATAGATAGACAGGTGTGTAACTTTGATGAGGAACCTTTTTTATTTAATGAATTTTAGAACAAGATTGTAACGTAAGAAAATGTGGAAAAGGCAAGGGGTCTGAATACTTTCGAATGCACTGTATATATATTTAATTTGTATGTTTTCCACCAGGTCCTCCAACCAGGGGAGTGGGTGGTAGGAACAAAACAAAAAAAGTGGAACAGAAATAACATATTGGCCAGCAGCATACCACCCTGCATCCCACTGCTGGCTTACCTCTGAAGCTAAGCAGGGTTGGTCCTGGTCGGTCCCTGGATGGAAGACCAGATGCTACTGGAAGTGGTGTTGGAGGCACTCATTCCTCTAGTCTAAAATAAAAAATATCCCAATGCCCCAGGGCAGTGATTGGGGACATTGCCCTGTGTACGGAGCCGTCTTTCGGATGGGATTTTAAATGGGTGTCCTGACTCTCTGTGGTCACTAAAGATCCTATGGCACTTATCATAAGAGCAGTGGTCTTAACCCCGGTAGCCTGTAATGTATTTCAGCCTTAAGGGAGAGCGATTCAAGACTCTTGTCCTTGAGTAAAATGGGAAACAAATCGGTCATCGTTCTTCCCTTATGCTGCCCATGTTTTGTGACGTCAAATATTCTGGAGAAAGAAACTCAAGGATAAAACACAAAGACACACAGAGAGCCAGCTGCAGCACACACACACACACACACGCACACACGCACACACGAACGCATCGTATAGTAAATCCTCTCACTCTCGGCTTCCATTTTACTTCTCCTCCGTCCGCTGTCCCCCCTCCTCTCTTTTTCTGCCTCTCTTTCTCTGTCATGCTCATTTGCTCACTCTTCAACAACTCATTCAAATGGGTGTTGACCACTAGATCAGTAAATGTTGTATGGTGATGATGATCTAAGTGAATCCTCATCCAGCCTGGGAATATCAACAGCTCACTACAGGTCAGGACATAGTCAGGTCCAGAGACCAGCTCCAATTACACCTGTTCTGTAGCAGAATGTTGTGTTTGTTAGGACCAGTCCATTTTAGTTCTCTCTGCTCTGCTCCACCAGACCTAGCTTTCTCTGCTCTGCTCCACCAGGCCTAGCTCTCTCTTCTCTGCTCCACCAGGCCTAGTTCTCTCTGCTCTGCTCCACCAGGCCTAGTTCTCTCTGCTCTGCTCCACCAGGCCTAGTTCTCTCTGCTCTGCTCCACCAGGCCTAGTTCTTTCTGCTCTGCTCCACCAGGCCTAGTTCTCTCTGCTCTGCTCCACCAGGCCTAGTTCTCTCTGCTCTGCTCCACCAGGCCTAGTTCTCTCTGCTCTGCTCCACCAGGCCTAGTTCTCTCTGCTCTTCTCTACCAGGCCTAGTTCTCTCTGCTCTGCTCCACCAGGCCTAGTTCTCTCTGCTCTCCTCCACCAGGCCTAGTTCTCTCTTCTCTGCTCCACCAGGCCTAGTTCTCTCTGCTCTGCTCCACCAGGCCTAGTTCTTTCTTCTCTGCTCCACCAGGCCTAGTTCTCTCTGCTCTGCTCCACCAGGCCTAGTTCTCTCTGCTCTTCTCTACCAGGCCTAGTTCTCTCTGCTCTGCTCCACCAGGCCTAGTTCTCTCTGCTCTTCTCTACCAGGCCTAGTTCTCTTTGCTCTGCTCCACCAGGCCTAGTTCTCTCTGATCTGAGTGAGTGAGAGGAGATCCAATAGAAGTGGCTTATGAATTCAAGTCTGGCAAAGAAGCAGCTAACTAGATTACAGTCATTTCCTTTGGGAAACAATCTGCTTGTCGGATCTGGATGTGATATAACAGTACAGTAATATCTGGATAGGGAGGTTGTAGATAGATATACACAGATGTTCTGTCTGTGTGTGTGTGTGTGCGCGCGCACATGTGTGGGTGTGTGAGCATATGGGTGTGTGCATGTTGTTTTAATGAATCTGCAGTAACTGTTGTATAGTAGCTAGATGGGGCTTGAGGCTTCTAGATTCAAGTTTAATCGCTCTATTTGTAGTAAAGCTGTGATTGAAGCATCTCTAAGTTATTTAGTACTGCCTTTTGTTCCGCGTGGGAAGGCAAGGAACTATAGCTGTCATGATCGAGCCATACTACGAACTCAGCGGCCGTTCACTCTCTCTCTCTCTCTCTCCCCCTCTCTCTCTCCCTCATACAGCACATAAATCCATAGTGCGCGGCCCAGCCTCCTGTACTACCGTATAATCTGGCATTACATGAGACCTTTAATCTCCTCAGAGTGGAATCACAAGAGGAACGTCACGTTGCTCTGCTTTGTGACACGTACTGCACAGCTCACAGGACAGGAGCGGAAGTGGACCAGGAAATGGCCTGTATGGCGCTACACTTCACCTCGCCCACTGGAACACCATGTTTACAACCCCAACATCGCCCCCATCGTGTCCAGTCTAGCGGTGAGTCACACCTGGATCTTGGGGAAAAGCGGTTGGCGGCTGGACCAGGCTATTGTTCAGCGTTAGAACCATTGAGCTCAGAGATACACTTCACATCACCATCATGCCCATTATACTGCTGAGACCACCTACGTCTTGTTCCATCCAGGGCCAGGTTACTGTTAAACAACGTACACATTTTCTTTCCCACAATCTTCCACCTCACATACATGTTGTTTGGTATGATAATAATCTCAGAGCACTATGATGAAAGCTACAGCGGCAGTTGAATGGAAAGAGCTCTCGGGGGGGGGGTCTGCCCTCTTTCAATGGCACCGCAGGAATACTGACATTCTATTCACACACGGCGCCACTTAACTCTCAAGCTGTACTGAAATCAGCAGGTATACGTGGGACTAACACTTCCTCTGTGCTCGGGCCACCACAGCACAAAAACAGATAGAAACCTATGTAGAGCGTGGGCTTTGAAAGAAACCAAACATGTCCTGTGTTACTACCATCCTTGTCCCCCCCCCCCATCACAACCTGAACGGGAGGTCTATTCAAACAAATAATACCATGCATGCTCATTTCTAGCAATTAAAGTTCTCCACGAGCAGCATCCCTAACAAACAGAAGAGTCTGTCCGTCATTTCAGTGGATCCACTCCCCTGAGAGATCGTCGTCGTCGCCCCCGCTCTCCAAATGGAGTGACATCTAACGAAGGATAAAGTTGTCTCTTGTTCTCTCAAACACAGAGGAGAAACAGATGTAGGATAACAACGCAAACCCTCCTGGAATACTGTAGCCGGTAGCGTTCACTGTCTCCATCCTCCAGAGACGTAATGCCGTATGCCGTCCTCGTCTAACGACAGAAACTAGGCAGAAAGCAGCTCTGTCTAATGGCTCTTCCAAGTCACAGAAACCACATGGTCAGAAAAAGCTACAACTACAGCTGTTTTAGCTACACAAATGAATGGAGGAAAGAGAGCTTCGCCACAAAAACGATTGGTTCTAGACACCTGGCCAAGGTAGAACTGTTTGATTGTCTTTCATGGCTTCCTTTCCTCATCTCCTTTCCCTCATCACCGCTAAAAGGTAAAAGGACTGGATAGATCTCCAACGTACTGCTTTCATCTATCATGCCCTGCTAGGCCAGTAATCATAGAGGAAAGGACACAAGGGAAGGAGACTAGTTGAGACACCACCAGTCAAGAGGCATGAGATGGCCACTCACCTGCCACAGAGTTAGGGCGTGGCATCACAAGGGAAGAAGTGCTGTGCGTGTGGCGTTGTGGGAGGGGCCTCTTGGCTGGGGGCGGAGTTCTGGGTTCCCCTAGGATGGTGACTTCAGACCTGGGCGGGGCCTCGCTGGGCCCTGGCAGGTCGTCCTTGGCGACGTGAGGGCAGTAGTCGCCTCTGTGCCCTCCATGCCCAGCGGCCCTCCGGCTGCCACCTTTGCTCAGATCCAGAGTGGAACCGCCGCGGTCCTCATTCTCAGAAGAGCTGGTGATGGTAGCTGAGGCACAGAGGGAGTAGACAGGGGTAAGGTGACTACAAACAACAAAACCAAACGGTTGACTAAAGGCCTTTGGGATGAGATCAAGTTAGGAATCGTTCACTGTGCTTTTCCAGTCTGGGATGTTATTGGCAGTGACACTGTACTGAGTTAAAGAGTAAGAGTCTGATCATCAGTCACATCAACAGTGGCGAGGCATCAGTCACACATCGACATCAACACAATCAAACGCTTGTACTCTGCACCCCTTGCCCTTTTGTATTTACCTATAAATACAAGCTCTATTTAGGGAGAAAGATGTCCTATTTTAGAAAGTCCAGACCCGTACGCAGCAAAAACAGCAACGTCCCAGTTTTGTCAAGAGGGACCTGAAGCCTCTCGACTAAAGTGGCACAGGCAAAAAGAGAGCGAGAGAGAGAGTTGGGAGAGAGAGAGAGAGAGAGAGAGAGAGAGAGAGAGAGAGAGAGAGAGAGAGTTGGGAGAGAGAAAGACTTGACTGAGAACTCAAAGGAAGGTGAAACAAGTATCATCTATCTCTATTTCTTCAGTCAGTGCTGAGGCCCTTATCTTAATCAGGTTTATTGACAATGAGAGTAATGCGATACAGTTGAGGTCGGAAGATTACATACACTTAGGTTGGAGTCATTAAAACTCGTTTTTCAACCACTTCACACATTTCTTGTGAACAAACTATAGTTTTGGCAAGTCGGTTAAGACATCTACTTTGTGCATGACACAAGTCATTTTTCCAATAATTGTTTAAAGACAGATTATTTAACTTGTAATTCACTGTATCACAATCCCAGTGGGTCATATGTTAACATACACTAAGTTGACTGTGCCTTTAAACAGCTTGGAAAATTCCAGAAAATTATGTTTTGGCTTTAGAAGGTTCTGATACGCTAATAGACATAATTTGGAGGTGTACCTGTGGATGTATTTCAAGGCTTACCTTCAAACTCAGTGCCTCTTTGCTTGACATCATGAGAAAATCAAAAGAAATCAGCCAAGACCTCAAACAAAGAAACAAATTGTAGACCTCCACAGGTCTGGTTCATCTTTGGGAGCAATTTCCAAACGCCTGAAGGTACCACGTTAATCTGTACAAACAACAGTACGCAAGTATTAACACCATGGGACCACGCAGTCGTCATACCGCTTAGGAAGGAGACGTGTTCTGTCTCCTAGAGATGAACGTACTTTGGTGCGAAAAGTGCAAATCAATCCCAGAACAAGAGCAAAGGACCTTGTGAAGATGCTGGAGAAAACAGGTACAGAAATCCACAGTAAAACGAGTCCTATATTGACATAACCTGAAAGGTCACTCAGCAAGGAAGAAGCCACTGCTGTAAAACCGCCATAAAAAAGCCAGACTACGGTTTGCAACTGCACATGGGGACAAAGATCATACTTTTTGGAGAAATGTCCTCTGGTCTGATGAAACAAAAAAATAACTGTTTGGCCATAATGACCATCATTATGTTTGGAGGAAAAAGGGGGGGCTTACAAGCTGAAGAACACCATCCCAACCGCGAAGCACGAGGGTGGCAGCATCATGTTGTGGGGGTGCTTTGCTGCAGGAGGGACTGGTGCACTTCACAAAATAGATGGCATCATGAGGGAGGAAAATTACGTGGATATATTGAAGCAACATCTCAAGACATCAGTCAGGAAGTTAAAGCTTGGTCGCAAATGGATCTTCCAAATGGACAATGACCCCAAGCATACTTCCAAATTTGTGGCAAAATGGCTTAAGGACAACAAAGTCAAGGTATTTGAGTGGCCATTACAAAGCCCTGAACTCAATCCTATAGATCATTTGTGGGCAGAACTGAAAAAGCATGTGCGAGCATGGAGGCCTACAAACCTGACACACTTACACCAGCTCTGTCAGGAGGAATGGGTCAAAATTCACCCAACTCATTGTGGGAAGCTTGTGGAAGGCTACCTGAAACGTTTAACCCAGGTTAAACAATTTAAAGGCAATGCTACCAGATACTAATTGAGTGTATGTAAACTTCTGACCCACTGGGAATGTGATGAAAGAAATTAAAGGTGAAATAAATCATTCTCTCTGCTATATTATTCTGACATTTCACATTCTTAAAATAAAGTGGTGATCCTAACTGACCTAAGACAGGGAATTGTTACTAGGATTAAATGTCAGGAATTGTGAAAAACTGTTTAAATGTATTTGGCTAAGGTGTATGTAAACTTCCGACTTCAACTGTATATTATTGAGATATATAGATGACAAATGGAAGGACGAGATGTTTTTTTTCTTCTTCCATATACACTACTGGTCAAAAGTTTTAGAACACCTACTCATTCAAGGGTTTTTCTTTATTTGTACTATTTTCTACATTGTAGAATAATAGTGAAGACATGAAAACTATAAAATAACACATATGGAATCATGTACTAACCAAAAAAGTGTTAAACAAATCTAAATATATTTTTCGAATAGGTACCCCTTGATGACAGCTTTGCACACTCTTGGCATTCTCTCAACCAGCTACATGGGGTAGTCACCTGGAATGTATTTCAATTAACATGTGTGCCTTGTTAAAAGTTAATTAGTGGAATTTCTTTCCTTCTTAATGTGTTGTGACAAGGTAGGGGTGGTATACAGAAGATAGCCTTATTTGGTAAAAGACCAAGTCCAGCATACCACCCTGCAGCATACCACCCTGCATACCACTGCTGGCTTGCTTCTAAAGCTATGCAGGGTTGGTCCTGGTCAGTCCCTGGATGGGGGACCAGATGTTGCTGGAAGTGGTGTTGGAGGGCCAGTAGGCACTCTTTCCTCTGGTCTAAAAAATAAATATCCCAATTCCCCAGGGCACTGCTCTGTGTAGGGTGCCGTCTTTCGGATGGGACGTTAAACGGGTGTCCTGACTCTCTGAGGTCAATAAAGATCCCATGGCACTTATCGTAAGTGTTAACCCCGGTGTCCTGGCTAAATTCCCAATCTGGCCCTCAAACCATCACGGTCACCTAATAATACCCAGTTTACAATTGGCTCATTCCCCCTCTCCCCTGTAACTATTCCCCAGGTCGTTGCTGTAAATGAGAACGTGTTCATAGTCAACTTACCTGGTAAAATAATGGATTAAAAAAATATTATGGAAAGAACAGCTCAAATAAGCAAAGAAAAATTACAGTCCATCATTACTTTAAGATATAAAAAAGGTCAGTCAATACGGAATAGTTTGCACTTGAATAGTTTCTTCAAGTGCAGTCGCAAAAACCATCAAGCGCTATGATGAAACTGGCTCTCATGAGGACCGCCACAGGAATGGAAGACTCATAGTTACCTCTGCTGCAGAGGATAAGTTCATTAGAGTTACCAGCCTCAGAAATTGCAGCCCAAATAAATGCTTCACAGAGTTCAAGTAACAGACACATCTCAACATCAACTGTTCAGAGGAGACTGTGTGAATCAGACATTCATGGTTGAATTGCTGCAAAGAAACCACTAAAGAAACCACTACTAAAGGAAACGAATAATAAGAAGAGACTTGCCAAGAAACACGATCAATGGACATTAGACCTGTGGAAATGTGTCCTTTGGTCTGGAGTGCAAATTGGAGATTTTGGGTTCCAACCGTGATGTCTTTGTGAGACATGGTGTGGGTGAACGGATGATCTCTGCATGTGTATTTCCCACTATAAAGCTTGGAGGAGGAGGTGTGATGGTGCTTTGCTGGTGACACTGTCAGTGATTTATTTAGAATTCAAAGCACACTTAACCAGCATGGCTACCACAGCATTCTGCAACGATACGCCATCCCATCTGGTTTGCGTTAGTTGGACTATCATTTGTTTTTCAACAGGATAATGACCCAACACACCTCCAGGCTGTGTAAGGGCTATTTGACCAAGAAGGAGAGTGATGGAGTGCTGCGTCAGATGACCTGGCCTCAATCAAATTGAGATGGTTTCGGATGAGTCGGACCTCAGAGTGAAGCAAAAGCAGCCAACAAGTGCTCAGCATATGTGGGAACTCCTTCAAGACCGTTGGAAAAGCATTCCAGGTGAAGCTGGTTGAGAGAATGCCAAGAGTGTGCAAAGCTGTCATCAAGGCAAAGGGTGGCTATTTGAAGAATCTCAAATATAACATATATTTTGATTTGTTTAACACTTTTTTGGTTACTACATGATTCCATATGTGTTATTTCATAGTTTTGATGTCTTCACTATTATTCTGCAATGTAGAAAATACTAAAAAGAAAGAAAAACCCTTGAATGAGTAGGTGCTCTAAAACGCACATATCAATTATTTATCAGGAGGTGAGAAGAAAATATCTGAATTTAAATTGATCCAACTACGGTGATGATGGTCTATATAAGTACTCACCTATGATTCCGCTATCCTGGCTCTCAAGTGTGGAGTTTGGGCTCCGGCAGGGACTGGGGCGGAGGAGGGTCCCACCTGGGCTGGGATTGGGGAGACAGGGCCCCCCGGTACTGCTACTACCCATGGTGGAGCAGGGGCTGTCTGAGCATGGAGACGTAGTGCTGCAGGTCAATGTGGAGCATGGGCTCACCGCCTGGCCAGAGACATTACACTACAGACAGAGAGGGAGAGAGAGAGAGAGAGAGAGAGAGAGAGATAGAGAGAAAGGCAGAGCGGGATGAGAGAGAGAGCGAGAGAGATAGGCAGAGAGGGATGAAAGAGAGAGAGAGAGAGGTGAGAGTGGTGATGAGAGAGAGAGTGTGAGAGAGATAGGCAGAGGGATGAGAGAGAGAGATAGGCAGAGAGGGATGAGAGAGAGAGAGAGAGATAGGCAGAGAGGGATGAGAGAGAGAGAGAGAGAGAGAGAGAGAGAGAGAGAAAGGTGAGAGAGGGATGAGTGAAAGAAAGAGAGAGAAAGGTGAGAGAGGGGTGAGAGAGAGAAAGAGGAGGCAGTCAGGGAGAAAGGGAGGAGAGTTGGATAGAAAGGGTGGCAAGATAAGAGAGATATAGAAAGAGAAAGAGCAGAGAGAAGAGAGAGAGAGAAAGAGGTGTTTTATTTAAAGTATTATCAGAGGTATAGACCCTGTTGGCATCCTTTCCAGCTGTCCCCAGGTTAATGCATGGTATATAGGTCATTGTATATACAGTAAGTGTGTGTGTGTGTGTGTGTCAATATCCCCCTCTCCTCCCAATGTCCCCAAACCCCAATATCTGCATCCTTCTTCATATGTCTCCAACAACACCCAAACCCTACCATTCCTAGATCCTATATGTCTCAACTCACCCCAGCACCCAGCGTTTCTGCAACGTTAGAGAACGTTCAGCTCAGTGCTTTTCCCACTTTACCACCCCATCATTTATCTGAACCAGGACACGGTACACTGCTCACAGCCGACACATTGTCTCCATAAAACTGGCTCCATCTGGAGCTCAGGTGGAGGAAGGAGGTTAGGAAAGTGGGGCAATGCTCAAACGGTGATAGAATGATACAGTACAGTATATAAACCTCCTGCGGGCTCAACAGCATGTGGCGAGCCAATGCAACAAGATTAAAAGCAAGATATTCAACTGACATCACCTTACGTACACATTCCATAAACAAAATGACATTACAGTATATGCTTTCAAATACTAAGACAAGAGTGCCTCGGGTTTTCTTTTCAACTGGTCATTTACCTTGTAGTTTCTAAATGTGCAGCTTAACCAAAACAAACTCTCAATCTTGGTTATCATACAAAACATTGCCTTGAAGAAACCATACAAAAACTCCTCACTTCATCTGCAAAGAAAACACACGAGCCTCCTTTTCATATTTCTGACATCTGACTTCCTCAGTCACTCTCCCTCCTTCCTTCTACCCATCCTTCCCACCATCTTTCCTTTCACATACCTTCTTTTCCCTCCAGTCCTCCATGGGGGTGCTAGGCGAGGCTGGGGTCCCTTCTCCCAGTAAGAAGCCCAGCCTGGTCATCAGTTCCTGGGTTGAGAAGGAGGAGGAGCTGGGCTGGAGCTCCGCGTGCAACTCTGGAGGACAGATGGAGAGAGATGACAGACGAGCGGATCGCTGTGAGCAGCACGACGTGACCACACCAAACACACGCGTTCTGTAGCTCAGCCCAGTTCAGTTCAGCTCAGTTCCTCCTTCCTGCCTTTCCTCCTACCTGGCTACGTCGATTGGATGGAGGATTATGTATACTATGCCGACGGAGGAGAGGTTAATGTATGCATCCACAGGTCAGCAGTAGCAGCAGCAGCGCCGGTCGGCCTCATTACCAATGAAGAGGCTGTGGCTTTCTCAGTCCCTGGCTGCACGACTGAAGCAGCTCTCTCTGTGTGTGTGTGTGTCCATATGTGTGTGTGTGTGTGTGCCTGCTCAGCACTCCCGGTTGGTTAGGAGACAGGCGTAGCATCTCAATGAGCTCAGCTCAGCCCTGGCCTCCGGCAGAGGGCAGGCGCCTTTGCACCGTCGTCTTTGGCACTGGCTGCCCTGTCCGGACAGATCGGGCTGAGCTGAGCAATAGGGTGCGTCGATACATCACTGAGATGGGCGTGATGCCACGACCTTTCACCTCTAGGTCACCTACACCACTGTACAGACGCAGAGGAGGATGAGGCGAGGGGGTTCAACACGGCACCTCTATATCCTGTTTACATACAACAGTGAGTTGGAGAATATGATGATGTCTAGGAAACGGAGCTCCTATTGAGAGAGATGAGGAAGAAGGGAAGGAATGTGGGAGGGCCGAGACACAGCTTGTTGGGCGTTAGTTACTCTCAACCCGTCTGGGGTTAGACACATTCTCATCCATCTCTCCCCTCAATCCGTCTTGGGAAAAAAGCTTCCAAAGGTGAACCCTTTTTAGTTCCAGGTAGAACCCTTTTTGGTTTCAGTTAGAACTCTTTTGGGTTCCATGTAGAACTCTCTGTGGAAAGGGTTTTCACATGGAACCCAAAAGGGTTTTACCTGGAAACAAAAAGGGTTCTTCAAAGGGTTCTCTTATGGGGACAGCTCGAAGAACCATTTTAGGTTCAAGAGTGCACCTTTTTTTCTAAGAGTGTATCCCTCCATCCCTCTCCCCCTCTCTCAAGCCCCCAGGATCGCCCCATTCTTTCCTTCTCACTGTCGATATCCTCTCCCCGCCTCCACATAATCCATTGTTCTCTCCAATGAACCGTAGAAATGATGCAATACACAGTAAGCAAATAAGAGGAAACAGCCACCACCACCTCACTATTGCATATATCTCCTCTCTTCTCCCCCCTAAAGTCACAACTTCCCCCATCTCTCAGACAAGGGGCGATGATGAAACGAGCTGACTGGTTAGACGAAAGGCAGGCACCGGCACCTTTCCTACACAGCAGAGATCACATGCAGAGCTGTTAATCACAGACAGTGAGAGAGACAGAAGGACAAACAGACGCTTGGTGGAACACGGGGCTGGACTGTCTGACTGGGGCTCCTGTACGTTCAGATAACCAGAGAAGAGTTCAACGCAGAGTCTGATTCAAGGGTGTACATTACAAATGGGAAAGAAAGAGAGACCGTGAATGCCAGGGTAGTTGGGTGCCATCTTGGATAGAAATCAAAACAGGGGTATCACCTGAACTAAATGAATCCTGTAATGTCACCTTCCATTATCCAGCTTAATGGAAGTGAAGTATTAAACCAACCGTAGTCACAGCAGCTGTCACATTAGCGGCTCCCTTCAAAATGATCACTCTGATACACGTTCTCTTTCTGTGAAAAACATGGATCTGAAGTGTTTTGGTCCACACTGGGTTGTGTAATAGACTGGGAGCTGGAGCACGCTTGGTTGTTTCTGGCAGAACGTTGTTCAATCAAATCTTAGCACACTTCAACCCACTAGGCACAGACTTCAGTTCATCGTTTTTGACTTATATTTGGTTGATTTGTCAACTAACGTGAATTCAATGTGAAATCAACAAAAAAACGTCACCATGACATCAGATTAAGGTTCTAAGTTGTGAAAAAAAGACGAACTTCCCTTAATTAAGTTGATGACTTTTTGGAAATCCAATCAGTTTTCCACGTTGATTCGACATCGTCACATTACACTTTTGGGTTGAAATGACGTGGAAACCAGTGGAGGCTGCTGAGGGGAGGATGGCTAATAATAACGTCTGGAACGAAGTACATGTGGTTTCCATGCGGTTGATACCATTCCATTGACTCCATTCCAGCCATTACTATGAGCCGTCCTCCTCTCAGCAGCCTCCGTTGGTGGGAACAACATTGATTCAGTGGTAAGGCACTTTGGTTAAGCAGAGATCCACCAAAACTGAGAACAAGATCTGGCTCTGCACCCTCCATCTCAAGGAAACACACCTTCAAATTCCGGGTGAAAATTCATCCCTCGTCATTCTTATCCGACAGGCGTATTCTTGGTTTATGTGCAAAAATAGAATAATGACGTGGCCTGTCAAAGTCATTACCAAACTGAATACACTCAAATGCATTTCACAGCTATTCATGTCTAATTCATGAATTTGTTTGAGTCTGCTAAGGTGGTTTTGAAAGGCAAACCTAATCATCTTATATGACGTTAAAATTATACCTCTGCTCCATTCAGGGTTCATTACAATTCATATAACGAGAAAAGCACGTGGAAAAGCAAATATGGAAAACGTCACATTGAAAAGTATTGCAAATTACCACACAAATGAGAAGGAAATGGTTAGTAAATGTATATTATAATGATCTATATTTACTTTACATTCATAACGGTTATTGGAGATACACTGTGGGTCTATGTGGGCAGTGGGAAATGGTGGTTACTGTTTTAAAAAGCTACACTCAAATCACACAACTGTGGCTAAAACTAAACAAGACAAACCGAGAGAGAGAAAGAGAAAAAGTGAGAGGGATGGTGTGACAGTGAGACACAGAGAGAGAGAGAGAGAGAGAGAGAGAGAGAGAGAGAGAGAGAGAGAGAGAAAGAGAGAGGGAGGGTGTGAGAGTGAGACACAGAGAGAGCGAGAGAGAGAGAGAGAGGGAGGGTGTGAGAGTGAGACACAGAGAGAAAGAGAGAGAAAGAGAGAGAGAGAGAGAGAGAGAATGAGCGAGAGAGAGAGAGAGAGAAAGAGAGGGAGAGAACGAGATCGAGTGCATCCTCAATCTATCAGCCAATGTCTCCATCCATTGCCTAAGTGCCCAACTGATTTCCCACCTGAGGTCAGGAAGCTCTAATCAGTGAACCTATGCATTCGGCTCTCCATGGTACTATTACAAACAGCACCTCGTAACTTAAACAACCAGACAATATTGAAAGCTTCATCAATCTAACTCTGACCTCTGCGTGACAAATCCCAGGAGGGTCTATTCAGGGGGTTCGGGAATGATTGAAACACACAGTAAACACACCAGCCCGCTGTCGCCGTTGGTTATGAGAAGCAGAGGGAGAATAGCGGTGCTTGGCAACAAGAGGACATGAGGATGCTGGAGACAGGCTGCTCCGCCTCAGGACTAGCCCCCAGCCTCTCCACATAGACAGCTGTGCAGGGGATGGCTGGCATTTACACTGTTACCCTCAGCACCACTTAGGTTTGGCAGGTCAATTGAACACATGCGCATGCACATACTGTACATGTGCATTTGAAAAAGATTACAGCAGGCACCAAATCAAAGAACTCAAAACTATGGAAGATTTGTTCTCTCTATCCTCTGGACCTCTCTTCCTACTTTTCCAAATGTACTGTATATCATTCTCTCTCCCCTCCCTCGTCTCATCTCTCATCCACAACTCTCTGTGCAGACACGCTCACACTCACCTCTCTGGGCAGTCTTGCTATTGTTTAGAGTGGAAGCGAACGCGTCTCCAGGAAAATAAGGACTCTCCACATACTCCAGCTTCCTGTACAGACCTTCAGTCAGAGCAGCAGAGAGAGAGAGAGTGAGATGGGGGTAACGAGAAAGGGAGGAGAAAGTGAGCGAGAGCGAGAGCAAGAGAGAGAAATTCAACTCTTCCAGATGGGATTTGCAGTGGGGAATTTGAATTTCTCCCACCAGTTGGGAGGAGCCAACATGAACTCAGATACAGGCAGTACAGTATAAACGAATCCCTGTGATGATAACAGCTCAAATCGCCAACATGAGTGTGTGTGTGTGTGTGTGTGCGTGCGTGTGTGCGTGCAAGCGCGTGTGTGTATCTGTGTGAGGCAAAGGTCCACACTACTACAGTGAACTCAGAGCTTCAGCTTGATGCACACTGCACCGCCACCTAGTGTTACTCAGCTAGAATGACGAAGACACAAACGCTGAAGACATCGAAGCATAACCTTCCAAACAAGGTAAACAGTTCCTTTCCAAAGCTGCGCTGGGTCAGTGAGTAAGCGGTAGAATCCCAGTTACCACATAGCCCTGGCATACCACTGAGAAATCACGCATGGAAAAAATACTCAATAAGTTAATGACAAAGTTACTTTAGTGTATTTGCTTTCTAAACTTCCCCAGCCTTCAGTCCTTGGAGATACAGTGAGTTGTTGTTATTGATGTCCTGTATGCTGGACACTATGCACATTTGACAATGATATTTTGAGCATAATCTCCTATATTTCCCAGGGGAAATAAAGTGCTAGCTGTGTGAATAGCCCTTAATCAATCATTAGGCATGTACTGGCTGTGCTATAAACCCACTGGGCTTAAGAACCAGGCAGAGCAATCATAACCTAATCTCCACAAAGAGCACACAAGAGCCTGTCAGAACCGTGGGAGATACTGAACAGAACATGAGATCAATATGCTATGAGCGAGACTCGTCGCTAGGCTAGCAACGAACATAGCAACGAGAACAAGATGACCTGCAAAAAAAGAGAATGATGTAAGTATATTCATTTTTACAGATGATCTATAGATGTGCCCTTCCCTCTGTGTGTGTGTGTGTGTGTGTGTGTGTGTGTGTGTGTGTGTGTGTGTGTGTGTGTGTGTGTGTGTGTGTGTGCGGGTGTGTGTTTGTGCGTGCGGGTGTGTCTGTATGTTTGTGTGTGTTCATTAGAAGAACAGAAGCCTGGTGGATGGCTGTTACAATACCTGGGGACTTGATGCCCATATCTGAGGGCATTATGTAGGACTGGCGATGGACCAGGGGCGAGGAAGGCAGGGAGATGGACTCCCCCTTAGCCAGCTTCCCCCTCGGCCTGCCCCTTGAGGGGTGGGGGTGGTGGGCATGGCTAGGTTCCTGGTAGTGGGTTACCCAAGCACCAGCACCCCTTCGTTGGATACTGTGGCTGTGGTAATCAGCGACTACAGCTAGCAAGAGGAGAGGAAGATATAGTGGGAAAGGTGAGAGAGATTAAAAGGGGTTGGAAAAGAGAAGAGAACAAATTAAACTGTAATCAATAATAGGGCCTATGAAAAGGTGTATCTGGAAATTTAAAGGGATAATCCACCCCAAACCACTTATTCCTATCATTAACAGTGTTAAACAACACTAATATGTGAAACCAATATTTTTTGTGAACAAATGTTTCATCTTGTCGTTATAACAAGGTTGTAAGCAGCATGTGAAAATCTTCGTGGAAATCTGTTGCAGCTCAAGTCGACTACAAAACCCACAATGCAATGTTCTCTGGTCTGGCTGGCTATTTAGCTAGCTAAGTAGCAAACGTATCTACATACAATAATACCAAAGTCAATATCAGCATGTGAAGTAGCTAGCTATCTGTAAAATCGCCTAAACAAACTGAACTAGCAATTCAGGAGTCTATCTCACCGAGATGAACCTGCAGTTCATCTCTGACTAGAGTGAGTGCAGAGCATGTTGCTATGGCAACACTGGCCCTTTCCCACCTTTCCCACAGACAGGGCCATTGTGGGATGCTACTTGAAAGAGAAACTGAGTTGAATCATTTGGTACACTGTTTAGATTGAGCACAACAACAAAAAACGTTATGAAATGTGATAGTGTGTTACCCCCTATCTCCAATTAGGAGAACCATGTAGCTACGACTCGTTCCGACACCACTTCCTGGTTTCACAGATGGACCACTTCGAAGTTAAATCATGGATAAAAAAAAAAACGAAAACATTTACCTACTGATAAGCTTTCACCAAATTGACATGGGTTTTATGATTTTTATTTCTGGGGGTGGGTTATCCCTTTAAACAGGATCGTCAAATACATGTTTTGGAGCAACAATAAGTGGACGACATCCCCTTGCATTAAGAGACCGGATCGATTCTTCAAGTCTAGTAGTGGCCCTTTGAAGAGCGGACCGCCTACTGGCAGCTCAGAGGCCTTTGAGGGAAGTGTGTTCCGCTTTTGTCTCCCCTCTATGCTAAATGTAATCACTGCACAGGTGCAATGATGTGCGTGTGCATTGCAGTCACTGGCTACGCCTGATGCATAGAGTGTAATAGTAACACAGCATTAACGGAGCTGGAGTAGTATGTAATGCTACAACAAAATGACATTCAAGCAGCCCGTTGAAATGTAGCATGGTTTATGCAGTAACCTCATTCCCGTGGATGACAAGAAGAGAGACAGATGGCCATCTACATTATATAATGTATTTGAACGACAATCTGCAAGGATACACACAGCCTTAAAAAGCAGAACTTACAGGTTATGGACAAAACCAACATTACTAGGTAGGGAGTTGCTATAACTTGATTATATTTAGTTATAAACTCAGGGCCCCTAATCGTGCGGCAAAGTTTCCATTCTCCTTCTCTGATGCCTCTGAGCGAGCCTCCAGGCCACACACACGGCCTTATGGGAAACATATGCTGCTCATCATGTAGTCAGGGAACAACTTTCTTTCTCAAGGCTTTCACACACAATCACAGCCAGCTTCACACAATGTAAGGCCATAGGCTTAGACCAGGGGTTGCCAATTACATTCAGCCATGGGCGGATGGTACGGACGGCCGGAACATAGTTATAAATCATTTGTACACTACAAATTGACTAGAATAATCCCAAACGGATATAGTATTAGACAACAAAATAATCATTTCAAACCTTGATTACATTGGGATACGATCGCATATGTCTCTATTTATGCGTGGGAGTTCCTTAGGGACACATTTCCTACATTAACATCACTTTGAAATCATTTCCTGGTGATTTTACAGACTTTTATGTCCAACAATTCAAATGTACATGCCATTACTAGCATGGTAGTCCACCTTTTGAACTAAATCTAAGGACCTCGAGGCATTAATGGTAGATGGTAGATGAGACTGACACACTTCTCTGAGTTCTGTAGCTCGTCAACATTAGATGCATTAAATGTTTCATGTGAAATATTCTGACTTTGTACCCATGTGTCTACAGTGCCTTCTGATTTCCCCCAGACTTCTCTAGGGGTGAGCACTCACGTTATGAGATACTGACAACACCCTTGTTGTTAACTCACAGAATGGAGCTAGCTAGTAGCTACATAACTACTGGAAGGAGGCACAACCCCAGAGCGGAAGCACACGAGGCCTAGCATCAATCTGAATAATAGATTATAGCCTACCAAAATAAAGTGGCTTGACAAACATTATTTAGAACTGGTAAGAAAAATCTATATAAAAACGATATACCCCCCCTTTCTCTCAGAACAGCCTCAATTTGTCAGGGCATGGACTTTGCAAGGTGTTGAAAGCATTCCGCAGGGATGCTGGCCCATTTAGACTACTATGCTTTCCCACAGTTGTGTCAAGTTGCCTGGATGTCCTTTGGGTGGTGGACCCTTCTAGATACACACGGGAAACTGTTGAGCGTGAAAAACCCAGCTGCGTTGCAGTTCTTGACACAAACCGTTGCGCCTGACATCTACTAGCGTACCCTGTTCAAAGGCACTTAAATATTTTCTCTTGCCCCTTTGAATGGCACACATACACAAGCTGTCTCCTCCTCTTCATCTACACTGATTGACGTGGATTTAACAAGTGAGTGACATCAATAAGGGATCCTAGCTTTCACCTGGATTCACCTGGTCAGTCTGTGTCATGGAAAGAGCAGGTGTTCTTACTATTTTGTATAGTCAGGGTACATCCCCATGACCCAAAAAAGTTATTGATAATTTCAGTATCTTCTTTTTGTGGGTCAGAGCTGTTTGTTTAACCCACTCCAACTTCTCGTGACACACTTTAGGTCTGAGAGGATTTTACAGCAGTGCGAGGCAGCATTCACTCCTTAATTAGGCTAATTGAAATGGCTCTATAGTCAAACACCCGGGGACGAAAAAATTCGGAGCAGCCAAGTAGCTACCATCTTCAATTAGGGCGAGTGCTACTAATGTCGAGGATTGGTTTCACTTCGCTAGAAACGATTTCTACTCTGAGACTGATACAACAGAGATAGTACCCAGATTTCAGAAACATCCCCACGGCTCCCAGAAAAACCAGAAATCCATCAGTTACCTATTGGTAAAGATTTCAACCCAGCCTTTTATAAACAAATTCATATGACACTATTATAGTCAGTCAAAAGGTGTCTGGTTACCCGGCACAAACTGTCATGGGTGCAGTGTTGTAGATGGTGTTGTTTGTTCTCTTTCCTACCTGGATCCCTCCTGCTCCTCTTCTCTTCTTTCCTATTCCTCCCAAACACTGCTTTGAACATGTTAAAACTGATTACAGGGAGTTCTGTGAAAAATAGTCAATACAAATATATTATTCCCTCTGCAAAAAAAAGATGCTATTGCAGTAACATGGCCATATACTCCTAAATGAGGCAACACTAGTCATGGGAAGATATGGATTACAATGAGCCCTAACATACCCTCATCAGGCACAGTGGTCTGGAATGAAACCTGACAAAAAAGGGAAATGTGGAGAATGGTACAAATGAATGGATGCAGCTCAATGTGAAATGGATTCCAGATTAGCAAAGGTGAATAGCAGACAATTAGACTTGAAAACAAATGCGAGGTACATGCTGAAATCCGTTATTTAATCTATTACTTGCGAATGAATTCATACACGATACAGTAAAAAAAAAAAACATGTTTTTCTTGCAATAACTTTGACGCGAAACATGAACGATTACGTAAACTGTAACGTTAAACAATGTAAACGATTTGTCATGCCCAGACACATCTAGAAGTTGGCTCACTAAACAGCCGACAACCTCACACGTAACAGTACAAGCAAAATATACCTGTTAAAAAAAGAAGAGTCAAGTTTAGTTCGTCGACGTTTCTTCAAAACAACGCATTTCCCTCCATAGCTATAGGAATGTTGATTGCATGAGCGGAGCTGTGTGATCCATCCTGGAAGTTGGCGGAGCTGATGGATGAAAGACGCTCTATCGTGCGCTTTCTGGGAGCCGGGTGCGCGCCCCCTCCGAGTGAAGAACGTTTGGATGACAAAATGAAAATAAATTAAAAGTCACCAACACCTGCAATTCCATTCCACAGCTGATTTATTTCACCAAGCCTCATTTTCACAACTTCTGAATCTTTTTTTAGTGTTATGATGCGCTCTTTTAAAAAAAACAATCTTCATACACTTCCATATGGCACATCATCGCCAGTGTTGGACAACATACATCAGAGCGTTTTGGGGGAAATTCACACACTTAAATAAATAAATCATAAAAAATTCACTAGACACCATATCATACATACACAGTCTACACATTGAATACAGTAACGTTCTGTAACAACACATTGTAACATGTTTTATTTCTCTGTACAAATACTATTTGACATTTCACAGATATGACTTCATGATATATATTTGGCCAACATAGAAATTATTTATTTGACTCAAAATCGAAATTCACATTATTTTCCATTTGGCTGTAGTCGATTCACCAAGCCAGTTTTGAGATCTTTGCTGCCTTTACTATATCCATAACTGTCTTAGTTTATCAACTACAGCTAACATATATTGAACATCATGTTCATTTATATTTTGAGTAAACTATCCCTTTAATGTTTATTTTTACGCAACACTTCTTCAGCACGCTCTCCATTCTCCACATTTCCAACCAAGCGGATGCCTGGCTCGTATCCAACAAACCTTTCTTACTTCTTTGGCTGACATTACACCACTCCAGAAAACAACAGGCTCTTTCCCACTGGAGCCACACACACAAGAACACACATACAGACACACACACAAGAACACACACATACAGACACACACACAAGAACACACACATACAGACACACACATACAGACACACTCATGATCTTTTTGTCTCTCACATTTCTCTTTCTATCTCACACACACACTTCAAACACACACACAGATGTAGCTTAAACTGATGAGTCGGTCCATGGTTTCTACATGGTTTCTCCACCCCTACACCCAGGAGTCAGGGGATCCAGAGTACTGGTTAGCCTTCTGAGAAGGCCTCCTCGTGGTGGAGTAGAAGTCCACGTAGTTAGCGGTGTTGGTATTGGATTTCAGTCTGTTAGGTTGGGAGGTGTTGTATCGCTCTGTGGAGGTCAGGTTCTCTGGCTCGTCCTGGTAAGGCCCAGGCTCCTCCTCCCCGTAGCCGTGCGGCGATGACAGATACATTCTGTAGTTGTTGTAAGTGTTCCTATCCAGCTCGTCGGAGTAGAACACATCTTCCTGCTGGTAAAACAAAAGACGAACTCATTAACTTCAACACAACAAACATGGGTCCTACATGAGGGCGGCGGGACTATTACACACAACCAGTAAAGTAGTGGTAAAAAATACCAAAAATAGGTGGGTAATCTCTGATCGCAGTCCGTTGTCCTATACTTTCAATGCATTTTTCCAGTAAAAGGCGGGTAAACCCTCTTCCAAAATAAAAAATGTACTATCCACTACACCACTGAACACAATGAAAGACCAAACTTTTAAGATGCATTTGATCCCTTGAACACAAGAAAGGCTCTATGGGGAATCAGTGGGCACCACTTCACCCAATAAAGGACAATAGGGTTGTGTAATCTTATTTCAGGTAACTGAAAGAGAATTTAAAAGCCCAGTGCAGTCAGAATTAAGATTTTCCTGCGCTTTAACTATACACTATGAGGTTGGAATAATACTGTGAAATTGAAAACAATTATGATAATGCCCTTTTAGAGTAAGAGCTGTTTGAAATTAACGCCTGAAATTTCAGCCCGCTTGGGTGGGATGGAGTTTGATTGCCCGGTATGTCACCAGGTGGTAAATTAGTGAATAGACCAATAAGAAAGAGGGTTAAAAAACCTCTCTGCCATTAATAGCTCGTTTCCCCCACTCGGACCACTCTCAGACAGTCCTAGCTAAATTCTTGCTAAGAAGCCATTGTTGTTTCTTTTTGACACAGTTAACTGAAAACAATCACAGTAAGTAACTTCATTGTTACGCAGAAATGATTTGATGTTGAGATAAAGACACCAGAACCGCAACACATTTGTGCCTCACCTGGGACCTAGGACAGTCCTCTCTCGATGGTGAGGAATAGGACCCGATAAAATATGGCGTTTTCTTTTCTGACCCTGAAAGTGAAAAACAAAGATACGACTTTCAAGCGTGAGGCATTGCCAACTCCGCTGTGTGTATGAAACATTCCAAATATATACCAAATGCACAACGGAAAATGTACTAGCGAATAAAAATACCTTCATCGTGGCTTACCTGTGTACTGGTTTCTATGTAAACTGTTGTCTCCATAATATGTATCGAGTTGCATAGATGACTGAGCCCTCTGGTAGTTAGAGCTGTGTCTTCTGATTCCTAACATGGCAGGAGAGGAGGTTGCACTACCACCTGAGAAGACATCCCATTCATTCAATCACTCAAAATCAACATTATATTTAGAAACCACTTGTCAGAATGTGCTTGACAGTAACCTGGGCCTAGACGTCAAAGAGCAAACGGAAGCATAGTGGCAGGGAACGAACTTTGAGAGGAACCAGACCCGGAGGGAACTTCCATTGTGGTGTGTGTTGATGAGTAGTTTGAACATGATAGTTGAGCGCTCTCACCTGATTGGCGGGGCACGGGGGACATCTGTAAGGTGCTAGTAGGCAGGGTTGGTTGAGACCTGTACCTGTCTCTCTCCAGAGTGGACACAGGAGTGATGAAATGACCGTGGTGCCATCCGTCCTACAACAGAGATAATTGCTACTCTCAGGACAGTGATATTTTACCTCTGCAAAAACTGGATATCAAGGTATTTTATCAGAGATCACTTCAGTTTTTCCAAGGTTAAAATGGAGCCAAGTCTGCAACTTTTGACATGAGTTAAGCGATTATACCAAAACCATTGACTTGCGAAGACACAGTGATCTGACCTGTTTGTAGAGGGTGCGCAGGTCCCTGTACTGCCACAGCGTGTTGAGGACCTGAGCAGCAGCCTTCACCACCTTCATGGAATACCCCTTCCCCCTGCCCTTACTGATGTCCAGCAGCTTCTCGATGCCCCCCGTGTCTGCCAGGGCCTTGGCGTTCTCCATGTTCCTGCTGGTGACTTCGTGGAGCGTGCAGCAGACAGACGCCACCGTCTCGTCAGACAGCAGGGAGGGGCTTCCCCCGGGGAGACGATTCACCAGGTCCCGCATCGCATACTTTCCTGAGAGGGGAGACAAGGGGGCATGAAGGACTTAAGTGTGTGTGGGTGAGAAAGAGAGCGAGTTTCTGCGTTTGTGTGTGTGTGTGTGTGTGTCTGACCTATAAGCTCCTTGTTCCTGCTGTCCAGGGCCATGTTCCTCAGAGCGGTGGCCACAGAGCAGACCACCCTGTCGTTGTCCATCCTCAGCAGCTCCACCAGGATAGGAAGCCCCTTCTCCTTGCGCACCGCCGCGCGAATGTAGGCCGCAAACTGCACACAGGGATTAGGACGTCTATTGGCTTTTTATTGTCACCTTTATTCACCCAGGAAGTCCAGTTATGTTATTGCAGTACCATTATACTGATGTAACATGACAATAATACCGGATAAACAGCATCGCATGACAGACACGAGCGTCAGGTGTGGGTTGTTGGCCTCTTGCGAAATGGATTTGATCTCAATGAGACATCTTAATGACACTAACCTGCATGAACAAAGGTTACAAGGAAACAAAAAGCGGGACACCTTCCAGTTTCCAGCGGAGAGGTTCTGAAGGGATCCGGCGGAGCCCTCCAGGGTGGCAGGGTTGGAGCTCTCTGCCAGCAGGCTGAGGTAGGGCTTCACCACGGCCGGGTGCCACAGCATCTCTGCCCCCAGCGGAGGCTTACCAAACCCCGGGATGGGTCCCACGCCGTCCCACTTGAAAGCATAATGAAGAGCATGAGCGGGATATAGGCAGTCAGTTCTAATCAAATCTCGGAGGAGAAACACCCCACAGAATGGAAGACACGTTGTCCTCTGTTGCAACATGAACTACCGGGTTCCAAACTGCCTCTGGAGCTTCATGAAATGGGTTTCCGTGGTCGAGCAGCCGCACACAAGCCTAAGATCACCATGCGCAATGCCAAGAGTCGGCTGAAGTGGTGTAAAGCTCGCCGCCTTTGGACTCTGTTTGGTGGAGGAGGAATAATGGTCTGGGGCTGTTTTCATGGTTTGGGCTAGGCCCCTTCGTTCCAGTGAAGGGAAATCTCAACGCTACAGCATGTGGAAACAGTTTGGGGAAGGCCCTTTCCTGTGTCAGCATGAAAATGCACAAAGCGAGGTCAATACAGAAATGGTTTGTCGAGATCAGTGTGGAAGAACTTGACTGGCCTGCACAGAGCCCTGACCTCTACCCCATCAAACACCTTTGGGATGAATTGGAACGCCTACTGCGAGCTGGTCCTAATGGCCCCAATATCAGTGCCCGACCTCACTAATGCTCTTGTGGATGAATGGAAGCAAGTCCCCGCAGCAATATTCCAACATCTAGTGGAAAGCCTTCCCAGAAGAGTGGAGGCTGTTATAGCAGCAACTCCATATGAATTCCCATGATTTTGGAATGAGATGGTCGACGAGCAGGTGTCCAAATACTTAGTGTACGTAGTGTATCTTAGCTAATGTTATGTGTTAATTCTAACACATTTCCAGGCGCCTTTATCATAAGGTGTCGGAGTGTGACTTAGCCAAGGAAAGCGGATAACCCCCTACTATACACACCTTATCATCCAGCCAGCCCCTCTTCTTCTTCTTCCTCTTCTTACCCCAGCAGAGGTAGTCTAGGTCCTTACTGGGGGACCCGTAGCCCAGCAGGGCATCCAGTTCCTGAGTCCCCAGCAGGCGAGACGAGGGCATCTCTATCTCCAGACGGTAGGACAGGTTCCTCAGAGTACACACACAGTTCTCCACAATCTGGGAGAGGAGGGAGAAGCATTTCAGTGACGCACACAATACACACACACACACACACACACACACACACACACACACACACACACACAAAGGGGGTACGATCAGGAACTTCAAGCTGGGATAGCAGAGATGGATGGGCAGAAACTGAGTGAAGAGGACGGGTCTAATTCTGGGTGAAGTAGAGGGGGTTCAGGCAGGTGAGGTGCATGTCATTGTTTCTGGACTAGCCTAAATGTACTACTCTTATAGTGAGCCCACCTTGCTGTCGAAGTCAGAGGTGCTAACGCAGGTCTTGAGGACATAGAGAAGTGAATCCACCAGCCCCTCACAACACCTCAGCTGACCCCTGGCCTCCTCTCCTGCTGAACTCAGGTTCCTGTAGCAAGACACAGTAGAAAGGTCAACAATGCAACCGCATATACAATACGTACAGATTTACAGCCACATGAACACACACACACACAGAAGAAGAATGCCATTTAGCAGAAGCTTTAATCCAAAGCGGTGTACAGTCATCTGTTCTTACATGGATGACCTCCTCACTCCTCACCTGAGGCAGCCGGTGGTGTTGCGCAGCAGAAGAGAGGAGTGGAACTTGAGCTTGGTCTCCTCTCGGTAGTTGCTGCTGCTCCAGCCGGAGTGGGGGATGACCACAGTGTTGGTCAGGGTGCTCAGAGCGTCCCTGATGATGGTCATCTTGACCGCGTCGCACGACGACAGGTTCCACAGCACCCCTAGTGGTAAAGGGGGATAGGCACGGAGGTAGTGAGCTGAGGACACGTGCTGAGTTGGGGCCACGAGGCTGGATACAGTCATCCCTCACTTGATAATGCAGAGATACTTGATAATGCAGAGATACTGGCAAGAAATACTGTATCAGCAAGCAGGTATATAGATCGATCTAGACCTCTCAAACTCAACTCTGGACCTCAAAGCCAGTTCCACTACGTTTTTTCAATGTTCCCCTCTAATCAGGGCTTGATTTAGACCTGGGACATCAGGTGGGTGCAATTAATTATCAGGCAGAACAGAAAACCAGCAGGCTCCGGACCTAGTAGGGTAAGAGATGAATACCCCTGGTCTAGATAGTCATAAAAACAGGCAGACAGCAACAACAACAAAAGACAGAGAGACGTACCAGTGACCAGCTCCCGGACTTCGTTGTCGGTGGTTTTCCTCAGCAGTCTGAGCAGAGCGGGAACGCCACCAGAGTTCCTCAGGGCCACCTTGTTGTCGTCTGTAGCCTTGCCATAAACCAGGTTCCTCAGGGCTCCGCAGGAACTCTTCTGCACCTCCACAGCCTTGTGGTCCAGCAGGTCCACCAGCTGCTGAACACCTCCCAGGTGACACACCTGTTAGAAGAGGGTCAAGGTCACACACACCTGGAGCTGACATAAAAGGTATAATCAATAACAGTTATTTAAGCAATAAGGCCCAAGGTGGTGTGGTATATGGCCGATTTACCACGCCAAAGGGATGTTCACGACGCAACGCAGAGTGCCTGGATACAGGCCTTAGCTGTGGTATTTTGGCAATATACCACAAACAACCGAGGTGCCTTAATGCTATTATCAACTGGTTACCAACGTAATTAGAACAGCAAACCATTTTATTGCAGTGGGCTAAATCAGGGTCACACAGAGTGATGGTGCAAAATGTTAATAACATTCCACAAGAACACTGAGTGCGATTTGGTCATTTGACTGCAGAAAAGGGTTATGTGTTTGTGCTTTCAAATCCTCTCTAGGGAAGGACTTTTCATCCCCATATAGTCTGTTTGATCACACACGTCAGCTGAGAGGTTAGGAACAGACAGGGACAGACGGGCATCCTGGTACCTCCACTTTGATGTGGTTGTCTCTGTAACACAGGTGCTGGAGGTACGCTGCAGCATTGGCCTGGACAGAGGGGAAGTGATGCTGCAGCATGTGGATCACCTCAGGGAGATCGGGGTCGCGCCATGCAAACTCCCTGCAGAGGGTGGGGAGGGAGAGAGACAGGGGGAGGGAGAGAGAGAGAGAGATAGAGGGAGAGAGAGGGGGGGAGATAGAGGGAGAGAGACAGGGAGAGAGAGATAGAGAGAGACAGGTGGATGGAGGGAGAGAGAGATAGATAGAGGGAGAGAGAGACAGGGGGAGGGAGAGAGAGATAGAGAGATAGAGGGAGAGAGAGACAGGGGGAGGGAGAGAGAGATAGAGGGAGAGAGAGACAGGGGGAGGGAGAGAGATAGATAGAGGGAGAGAGAGAATGTGAGAGGGAAAGAAAGTGAGTCTAAAAGCACTTTTTAATCTGTCTCTTCCAACATCAACGACACATCATTTGATTTGAATTCATCAATAACATGTCTGGATGTAATCATCACGTGGCTCGACGTGTGTGTGCATGTGTGTGCGTGTGTGTGTGTGATGGTGCGTTGTGTATTTGTACCTAGGATCCTTTTGTATACTGTCTATGGAGGGGGACCTTGTGGCAGCCCTGTCGACTAGACCAGAGTGCCTGGAGAAAGAGGTCTCATTGGGCCCCTGTCCCTGCTGGGAGACCCTGTAGGTGTCTGCATATGTGTTCAGCCCATAGCTGCTTCTTTGGTACGCCAGGGTGCTGCAATGGCTTGTGGTCCTCTGGAGGGTCCGCTGAAGGTTCTCCGCACCTGGGAATACAAAGACACAGATCTATTCAGGGTGGGGCGTAGCCCGCCCCCCCCCACACACACACACACACACTTCTCCACTTCGAGTCTGCATAACTGCATTGCCATGTGTCTATGAATATCGTGTTGACTGTAGATTACAAACTAGTCATAACACGCGGTGCAAGTCTCTGGTCCCAACGGTCCTAGCCATGTGTAGTTGCGTCTGCTGGTAGTGTGTTGCAGTACCCGTGAGTGTCCTGTAGATAGCGCCGTGTGATCCGTGGTGGGCGTGGGTGGGGCTGTGATACAGGGGGCTTTGGAAGGCTCTGTCGTCGTAGACAGGCGTGACGTGGCAGTCAGGAGACATGGCCATCCTCATATCCTGGTCCAGTGGGCTGTGGCGAGTGGCGTAGGAGCTGTGCAGGCCTGGACACACACACACACAACAGTGGAACATTAATAGTCACGGCATTATTTACACTGTGTCAGCTGTCAACATGGGCTTTGAGGACAATGTTGTTGGTGATGGAAGGTGGTGAATTTCTTCATCAACCCGGAATCAACCTTAAATCAACCTTAAATCTAAAATAATATTACAATCTGTAATCAGTTGTGTCGTAGGTTGGTTGTGAATGGTTCATTCTAGGCTGCTCTACAGTGTGAAAGTAGATCTATGTTCATGGTTGAGGTTGATGCAAGCGGTTGAGTATTTATTAGGATCCACATTAGCTACTACCAAAGCAGCAGCTACTCTTCCTGGGGTCCGAACAGGGTTGGAACAGTTACATCACAACAAAACAACAACAGCCTACGTCACTAAATAAATCAATACGACATACAAGAACATTATTACTCTATTACTACAAATGACAATATAAAATCTCTTCACGGAGCCCAAGTCCAGAAACACACAGCACTGAAATAGAACCAAGACGACATGGGACTCTCTTCAACATCAGGTAGCTCAAGCTAGCCGTGAAATCAGATAAAGAAAAAAACAAATAAAACAACACCATCACAGCACAGCGTGTGAAGAGACCCCTGGTGGCGTGTCCCGTGGGGTATGTACGGGTGTCTGAGCTGTTTGAACCCACAGCGTGTGAAGAGACCCCTGGTGGCGTGTCCCGTGGGGTATGTACGGGTGTCTGAGCTGTTTGAACCCACAGCATGTGAAGAGACCCCTGGTGGCGTGTCCTGTGGGGTATGTACGGGTGTCTGAGCTGTTTGAACCCACAGCGTGTGAAGAGACCCCTGGTGGCGTGTCCTGTGGGGTATGTACGGGTTTCTGAGCTGTTTGAACCCACAGCGTGTGAAGAGACCCCTGGTGGCGTGTCCTGTGGGGTATGTACGGGTTTCTGAGCTGTTTGAACCCACAGAGTGTGAAGAGACCCCTGGTGGCGTGTCCCGTGGGGTATGTACGGGTGTCTGAGCTGTTTGAACCCACAGCGTGTGAAGAGACCACTGGTGGCGTGTCCTGTGGGGTATGTACCGGTGTCTGAGCTGTTTGAACCCACAGCGTGTGAAGAGACCCCTGGTGGCGTGTCCTGTGTGGTATGTACGGGTTTCTGAGCTGTTTGAACCCACAGCGTGTGAAGAGACCCCTGGTGGCGTGTCCTGTGGGGTATGTACGGGTGTCTGAGCTGTTTGAACCCACAGCGTGTGAAGAGACCCCTGGTGGCGTGTCCTGTGGGGTATGTACGGGTGTCTGAGCTGTTTGAACACACAGCGTGTGAAGAGACCCCTGGTGGCGTGTCCTGTGGGGTATGTACGGGTGTCTGAGCTGTTTGAACCCACAGTGTGTGAAGAGACCCCTGGTGGCGTGTCCTGTGGGGTATGTACGGGTTTCTGAGCTGTTTGAACCCACAGCGTGTGAAGAGACCCCTGGTGGCGTGTCCTGTGGGGTATGTACGGGTGTCTGAGCTGTTTGAACCCACAGCGTGTGAAGAGACCACTGGTGGCGTGTCCTGTGGGGTATGTACGGGTTTCTGAGCTGTTTGAACCCACAGCGTGTGAAGAGACCACTGGTGGCGTGTCCTGTGGGGTATGTACAGGTGTCTGAGCTGTTTGAACCCACAGCGTGTGAAGAGACCCCTGGTGGCGTGTCCTGTGGGTATGTATGGGTTTCTGAGCTGTTTGAACCCACAGCGTGTGAAGAGACCCCTGGTGGCGTGTCCTGTGGGGTATGTACCGGTGTCTGAGCTGTTTGAACCCACAGCGTGTGAAGAGACCCCTGGTGGCGTGTCCTGTGGGGTATGTACGGGTTTCTGAGCTGTTTGAACCCACAGCGTGTGAAGAGACCCCTGGTGGCGTGTCCTGTGGGGTATGTACGGGTGTCTGAGCTGTACGCCAATACCTCGCACAAAGACAAGTAGTGACGCAGTCAATCTTTCCTCTACTTGGAGCCAGGAGAGATGGACATGCATGTTCTTGATTCTTAGCCCTCGGTGTACATTTCAGCTGTGCTGCTCTGCTCTGGGCCAACTGTAATTTGCCCATGTCCATCTTTGCATTACTTGGCCATATATCTGAGCAGTAGTCCAGGTGTGATGAAACTACGGCCTGTCGGACTTGTGTAGTTGATTGTGGTGTCACGAAGGCAGAGCAGTGCCTTATCATGGACAGAATTCTCCCCATCTTAGCTACCGTTGCATCAATATGTTTTGACCATGACAGTTTACAATCCAGGGTTACACCAATCAGTTTAGTCTCCTCAACGTGCTCAATTGCCCCATTATTCATTAGAAGATTTAGATGAGGTTTAGGGGTTTAGCGAATGATTTGTCCCAATGTACGACGCTGGTTGAAGTGACCACACCAACGCTAGAGTGCATTTTAGATGGTGGCAGTCTATTGTGGAACCTCTTTTGAAAGCTCAACCTATTGAGATGTACTGTGCAGTATAGGCCTACGGCCAACAAGAATCCCCTGCATCACTCTGCTTCAGCGTAACGAGCGGTAAAAGGCTATGCTTTATGGTTCTCCAGGGCGCACTTGATTCACTTTGCCAATAGGCTCCATTCATTTGGCCCAATAAAATAGATGGAAACCAATCCATGGTGCTTTGTCATTTACCAAACAACACCCCCCAGAGCAGAGCAGTGCTCTGAATGACTCTGGTTACGCCTCAAATGGCACCCTATTCCCTATATAGTGCAGTACTTTTGCCCAGAGCCTTATGGTTAACTTCTGAACCAGGGATTTATAAAACAGGGCATTGTGGGTCAGTAGGGTAGGCTCAGTGATATGATGCGCTGCAGGATGGCTCAGGATAAAGGACAAACACATCTCTCTGTCGCCACACTGTCAGCAACACGACAGATCTAGTATTTAGTTCAAATAATCCCTTTCACACGGAAACCAATGGATTTAAACAAAAGCTAAATCGATTCAGAAAGACAAGTTCTTTCTGAATCGAAGAGCGACTGGTAACGTTTGCCCTTTTTCAAGTATATTTTTCCTACCCTTTAACCAGCATAAAATTACCCTTCAAAGCTAGAATCCTTACTTGCATCAAGAGCAACAATTACATCAATTTTTGGACTTATAAATGAATGATACTGTGTATACCCATTGATTCTTGAAGAATATAACTGATATAAATGCCTCATGAAGTTGGTTCGATTGTTTTAGGCCTACCCAATCAGAACCCAGAATATACGTTTTTTTATACTCCAATGTTTGTAAACAAAGCAAATGTAAATAAACACTGTATAGCAGGGTTCCCCAACTAGTGGCCTGCAGGGGATTTTATTTCAAATCTGTTCCAAAGTCATTCCCACGCATAAAAGAGATACTGTATATGAGATCATGTACAAATGTAAGCAAGGTTTGAAATGATGATGTTTTGGTCAAATATTATATCTTCTTGCGGTCAATTTGCAGTCTACAAATGATTTGTAATTATGTTCTAGCCCCCTGACCATCCGCTCAAGGAAAAATCATCCCGCGGCTGAATCTAGTTGATGATCCTTGCTGTATAGCCTTAAAACATGGCTAAAACTATTATTTTGAAGGATGGTCAGTCCTTAGAGAGTGGTTCAATTTATCCAGGCCCATCCCTCAGCTTTTTACCAAAACACAGGTGGGGTGACCGCTTGTTATTGTTTTAATTAAGGTGCGTGCGTGTGTGTGTGTGTGTGTGTGTGTGTGTGTGTGTGTGTGTGTGTGTGTGTATGCATGAACATGTGTGCATGTGTGTGTTTCGTGGCAGAGTCCTGCTGTATGACTAACCAGTGAGGCTGTCAGGCCGTGACAGAGGCAGGGCGGTTCTCTCGTAGAGCCCGTAGGCGTCATGTCCGTAGGGGAGAACCCCCTGGCGGGGCAGTGTGGAGCCGTAGTGCTGGGGCACAGCCGTCATACGGGACCTCAGAGGAGAGCCAGACAGCCCCCTCCCCTCCACCAGAGACAGTGTAGACCCCAGGTGCCCGGAGACACTACCCATCGCCTGGTGAGGTGAGGTGGCATGATTGGCGCTGCCTGGATGGGGGCTGGTCCGGAGAGGAGAGTCGCCGTTCCCGTTCCTCTGGTGGGTGGGGGAGTAAGGAGAGGTGGCACGCTGGAAGGAGGGGGTGGTGCCTGGACCGGGCGGGGAGGAGGGGGGCATGGTGGTCCCGGGGAAGATGCTGGCGAGGGGTTTGGGCTCGGTGAGGATGGGTGAGCCGTAGGCGCTGCCACCCTGGGAGGTGCGGAGAGAGACCCGGGACGGGGACACAGTCCCCCCCACACCACACACAGGAGACTGTCCCCGGGAGGGGAGGGAGCCCATCCTCCTCATCACCCGCCCTGACGCGGAGGCCTGGGGTAGGAGGTATGCAGGAAGCAGGGTGAGTGGGGGAGAGATACCGGGTGTCAGCGAGCGGGGGAGAGATATGGACAGGGCGCGACACACAGGAAAGCCAATTCAGTCCTTGATACATATGGTTATCTTTAACTTTGAATTGTAAACTGTAGGTTAACTATGATATTATATAAATAGGCAGGTATTTAAAAGGTTATATCATATAAACATGTGGGCATATATATAGGTTGTCTCTCTTCACAGTAGAGGTGGGTTAGTGTATATTAGCTACCTGTACGGAGGCCTGCCCCTCTGCCCGGGAGCTCCTGCCATGACTGGGGCTTCCCCTGGGGCCGCTGCCTGACAGCATGTGTCTGGGCTCTGATAGAACCACGTTCTCTCTGCTCACACTGTAGTAACTCATACTGCTGTCCTGGTAGCCACTGTCTGCATACGATGTCATATGGGCCACAGATCCTGTAGGAGGGAGGCGAGGGGAGGGATAGAGGAGAAAGAGGGGAGTGGGGGAAGGGAGGAGAAGGGGATGTAGGAGAGAGGATAGGAGAAAGAGGTGAGGGAGGGAGGAGAGGGGGGTATAGGAGAGAGGAGAGGAGAAAGAGGTGAGGGAGGGAGGAGAGGGGGATGTAGGAGAGAGGAGAGGAGAAAGAAGGGAGGGAGGGAGGAGATTGGGATGTAGGAGAGAGGAGAGGAGAAAGAGGTGAGGGAGGGAGGAGAGGGGGATGTAGGAGAGAGGAGAGGAGAAAGAGGGGAGGGAGGGAGGAGAGGGGGATGTAGGAGAGAGGAGAGGAGAAAGAAGGGAGGGAGGGAGGAGATTGGGATGTAGGAGAGAGGAGAGGAGAAAGAGGTGAGGGAGGGAGGAGAGGGGGATGTAGGAGAGAGGAGAGGAGAAAGAGGGGAGGGAGGGAGGAGAGGGGGATGTAGGAGAGAGGAGAGGAGAAAGAGGTGAGGGAGGGAGGAGAGGGGGATGTATGAGAGAGGAGAGGAGAAAGAGGGGAGGGAGGGAGGAGAGGGGGATGTAGGAGAGAGGAGAAAGAGGTGAGGGAGGGGGGAGAGGAAGCAGAGGACAGAATGATGTTTGAATGATGGTTTGCCTTGTTGGTCTTCAAGGTCTATTTCAGAGCTAGGCTACACAGTGAATGAGCATTTATGCAATCAACACATTCATAATCAACACAGCATGCCCCGGTATGTAAAAGGTAAGTGCCCATTTAAATAAATATTGTCACTAAGTTATGGAACGTGCCCGCTTAGGATGATATACTGTTTATTGTGCATTTTATGGCCAATGGAACGTGCCCGCTTAGGATGATATACTGTTTATTGTGCATTTTATGGCCAAATGAAATCTGTTGTTACATTAGTTGTAGATGTTGTCTTAATATTGCATTAGTAAACCATAGCTGCGTTATATACTGTACGTTGTGTCACAGTACCTGGTATACTTTGATGTTATTCCACAGCTACGAGCTACAGCTACTTTTACTTCAAAGAAGTTTCAGTTTTTTGATTTCAAAGCATTTTCAGTTTTTTGATTTCAAAGCATTTCTGCCTTTTGACTTTCAAACCCCTTTTCTCCTTTTTGAGGTCATCATTCGTGCAAGTTAAAAAAAGATTCTGCACAGCAGATTCCATCTAGCCCTAAACACTCTACATTCTCCATGCTAAATCTGAACTGTAAAAAATGACGAAGGCGGATGAAAGTAATGACGCAGGAAGTAACAGACCCTCACTGTCATGCGGGGATGCCCTGTCCGCTTCAGGGAGGTAGAGTGACCCGTGACCCTGATCAGCTCGGAGGAGACGGGAGGGTGACTGGTGAGAGCTGTCCATTACAGCAGCCCGGTGCTCTCCTGTACCAGACACATCTACTGAGGAAAACAAGATGGCGTCATGTCAACCTGTATCCTGTGATCGCTATCGAGACGGTTTAAAAATCACAGGCGGTTGGTGGCACCTTAACCGGGGCGAACGGGCTCGTGGTAATGACTGGAGCAGAGTAGGTGGAATGGTATCAAAGACATCAAGCACGTGGTTTCCATGGTTTCCAGGTGTTTGATGCCATTCCATTTGCTCTGTTCCGGGCATTATTATGAGCCGTTCTCCCCTCAGCCGCCTCCTGTGGTACAAACGTGTGCTTCCAGTGGGCAACCCTATGGGTGTCGAGACAATTGGAGTTCAATAGAGGTCAATGTGATTTTAATATGGGAGAAGATGTACCTGATGATCTCCAAGCAAAGGACTTCTCTGATGAGTCACTGTAAAGAAGAGAAGGTGGTGAAATAATGGAGGGAAGGGGGTGGGGCAGAACAGGCATGGAGAGGAGATGAGAGCTAGCTCAACATGACAGTTTACACTTTAGTCCCGTGCGCGTGTGTGTGTGTGTGTGCGCGCGCGTGCGTGTGTGTGTGCTGCATGTTGTGCGTTCGGTGAGCCTGGATGAAGGCATTACTGTAGCTACTCATCATCAGTAGCTCCATTGTAGGTGACATGCTGATAGAGAAACAGGGTCAGTGCTCTGTGTGTGTGTGTGTGCGTTTGTGTACCTGCTACTGGCATCATCATCATCATTGCCAGGTGACTCAGCTCCCAGCATGCACCTCTCCAGTTGACTGGCAACGATCTGACGCTCCTCCTCCAGCTCCCGGGTCAGACGCTCAAACTGGAGCTCCTACGGCAACACGGAAGGGACAAACGGTAGAATCATACTCGCGGAATGACACTTTCTTTCACTGACAACAGCTTCCATTGTGTTAACAATAACCAAGGTACACAGCCTTTGGCATGCTCACTCTGCATCGCCTTGAGAGCAGTTTGACGTTTGACCTGAAAAATATTTATGGTCCTAAATGAATAAGTCAACAAAAGAGGCTTTGGCATTAAGGTCAGAGCTACCCAGATTCATCAGGCAGATTTCACGCTGAACAGGGACGGGTGTTTCTTAACGTGTTTGTCACAAGTCAACATTATTATAAGAAGTAAATGAAAAACCCTTCAAGGCTACACATGTCTAACGTGTGTATATAGACTAGACAGATTTGAGGTGAGACTAACTGCTAAATGACGAAGCATCATCTAATGGAAGCAGTCAGTGGCACAGTGGCAGCCAGCCACCAAGCTTGAACACGATGGGTTCTTATCAGGATGGGGTCCTGCCAATGATCCCTCCTCCCATGCCAAGCAGTGCCAGGCTGTGTCTAGTACTGTACCGGCTGAGTGGTGAACTGGAGGCGTCACTGACTGACTGCCCGTTGTCACAGGGTCACAAACACAAAGTGTCTCTGTCTAGTGAGAGGCGTCGACCCCGGAAGCTCAGATCCTGTCTACTGTACACACACTAGAACCAGATGTACACACACTAGAACCAGATGTGCCACACTAGAACCAGATGTACACACTAGAACCAGATGTGCCACACTAGAACCAGATGTACACACACTAGAACCAGATGTGCCACACTAGAACCAGATGTGCCACACTAGAACCAGATGTACACACACGAGAACCAGATGACATCTCCAACACACTGGAATCCTGCAATCACACAGGAATGTCAGCCAAAGACAGAGTGAGTGAGTGCAACACACACACACACACACTCACACCAGAGAATTACTGGGCTCAACCAAGCACATCACACAAACAAACACAGACAGGGCGTAAACACACACACGATAAATACAAGGGGGAAAAGCCCATAAACACACACACACACACACTCCCTGGCAGCTGTCTAACTTCAACAGTTTGCAGCGCATTAGTGACCTCAGTGAAATATGCGAGGGGGAAGCAGGGCGATGTGACGTTACTGAATTGAACCAGCCTGGCTGGTCTGGTGCTTTAACCTCCAGATCTAGATAAGGATAGAGATGAGAGATGGACTGGTACCAAACATTCCATGACAACAACCAGAACACCATCATTCTAATTCTACGGAGAAGACTCTTGATAGAACGTCTTCTTCTTTCGGGACTTTTGGCACTAACATGGAATCCACTGACTTTTCAAATCTCTAACTGGGTTTGGCACATTTCTGAATGGCTAATTGCTCATTCGGCATACTATTTGATACAGCATCTAATGGACTATCACTATTCACTATGAAAATGCTGATTTTGCACAGATTATTACTGCGGCTCATCATACTACTACCGTTAGCTGACCCCCCCCGTACTTCTGCTGACTCTTTACAAAATCTGCTAGAATTCAAGAGAGAAACCCATTAGCCTAAAGCCTTAGGGGTCAACATACATCAAAACAGCATTGCCATATTCATACAGCAATACAGTTTATGCAAAAAAAAAAGGAAAACTGTTTTTTTTTTAACTAAAAAATACAAGAAAATCGATAAAAATATCATCAGGAAGACACTTCCAGTTTACAGAATATGACGAAAATGAAAAAAGATACAGCATTAATATTGTGACATTCACATTAGTCATCACTCATTTCTGTACTAAGCACTCAGGGCGACAGAACAGTGAGGTAGCCTACACTGTACATCTGTAAATCCTTTATCTGTAAACACTTCCCCACAATTCTGATTGAGCGACAGTCTCAGAAAACACTGCTCGATCAATTCTACCATCTCTAAATTAGAGGTCGACCGATTAATCGGAATGTTAATCATAAATCACAAGTTTTCATAACAATCGGAAATCTGTATTTTTGGACGCCGATTTGGCCTTTTTTTTTTACACCTTTATTTAATAAGACAAGTCAGTTAAGAACACATTCTTATTTTCAATGACGGTCTAGGAACGGTGGGTTAACTGCCTCATTCAGGGGCAGAACGACAGATTTTTACCTTGTCAGCTCGGGGGATTCAATCTTGCAACCTTACAGTTAACTAGTCCAACGCTCTAACCACCTGCCTCTCATTGCACTCCACGAGGAGTGTTACGCGACTGCAGTAAGCCAAGGTAAGTTGCTAGCTAGCATTAAACTTATCTTATAAAAACAATCAATCATAATCACTAGTTAACTACACATGGTTGATGATATTACTAGTTTATCCAGCGTGTCCTGCATTGCATATAATCGATGCGGTGCGTATCGTTGCTCCAATGTGTACCTAACCATAAACATCAATGCCTTTCTTAAAATCAATGCAAAGAAGTACATATTTTTAAACGTGCATATTTAGCTAAAAGAAATCCAGGTCAGCAGGCAATATTAACCAGGTGAAATTGTGTCACTTCTCTTGCGTTCATTGCACGCAGAGTCAGTGTATATGCAACAGTTTGGGCCACCTAATTTGCCAGAACTTTACGTAATTATGACATAACGTTGAAGGTTGTGCAATGTAACAGGAATATTTAGACTAATGGATGCCACCCGTTAGGTAAAATACGGAACGGTTCCGTATTTCACTGAAAGAATAAACGTCTTGTTTACGAGATGATAGTTTCCGGATTCGACCATATTAATGACCTAAGGCTCGTATTTCTGTGTGTTATTATGTTATAACTAAGTCTGTGATTTGATAGAGCAGTCTGACTGAGCGGTGGTAGGCACCAGCAGGCTCGTAAGCATTCATTCAAACAGCAATGCGTTTTGCCAGCAGCTCTTCGTTGTGCGTCAAGCATTGCGCTGTTTATGAGTTCAAGCCTATCAACTCCCAAGATTAGGCTGGTGTAACTGATGTGAAATGGCTAGCTAGTTAGCGGGGTGCGCGCTAATAGCGTTTCAAACGTCACTCGCTCTGAGACTTAGAGTGGTTGTTCCCCTTGATCTGCAAGGGTAATGCTATTCCTGGTTCGAGCCCAGGGAGGAGCGAGGAGAGGGATGGAAGCTATACTGTTACACTGGCAATACTAAAGTGCCTATAAGAACATCCAATAGTCAAAGGTTAATGAAATACAAATGGTATAGAGAGAAATAGTCCTATAATTCCTATAATAACTACAACCTAAAACTTCTTACCTGGGAATATTGAAGACTCATGTTAAAAGGAACCACCAGCTTTCATATGTTCTCATGTGCTGAGCAAGGAACTTAAACGTTAGCTTTCTTACATGGCACATATTGCATTTTTACTTTCTTCTCCAACACTTTGTTTTTGCATTATTTAAACCAAATTGAACATGTTTCATTATTTATTTGAGGCTAAATTGATTTTATTGATGTATTATATTAAGTTAAAATAAGTGTTCATTCAGTATTGTTGTAATTGTCATTATTACAAATAAATAAATAAAAATCGGCCGATTAATCGGCATCGGCGTTCATAATCATAATCGGTCAACTTCTACTCTAAATGCATAACATAACAGCAGAAGGGAAAAGGGGAGGGACAAAGACTCATAGAACTAGAACGATATGGGGAGAGACAGAGAGATCGGGAGGGCATGCGACTCATACCTCCTGAGAGAGCACGAGAGGAGCAAAGGAGGGAGCTATACCTGTTCTTTGACCGAGGCCAGTAGGTTGAGGGTGGTGGTGTCTGCTTGGCTGTGCCCACTCGGTCCCTCTCTGGCCAGCAGAGACCCTTCCCCCTCCTCTCCCATCTCCGGGGATGGCATCCTCCACCCTCTCTGCCCTGTGGAGACATGCCCAGTACACATTACACAGACAATATGTTACTGTCCAGCACTAAAACCAAACAAGGACTGCAGTGCACGGAAGGCTCAATTGCTTGCTATGTCATTTTGCTTCCTACTGGCAATGCACTTCCACCAATGTGACAGGCTTAGAAGCACTGCACAGCACTTCAACTAGAAGCCTGATAACAACAGCAATACAATTACTACAGCCACTGTCAATGGTATGTCAGCTCTCCCAACGCAAGATGCTGCTGCATTACATCAGGGCATCGGTGCAGCCAGTTCAATGAAAATGGAATGTGAGGTCAATGCATGATAGTATGATGATACACTGGAGCTATAAACCCATGAGTGATACACTGTAACAAACAAAGTCACCGCGTTTGAAGTGTGAACATGCAAGTGAAAATGTACACGGCGCATGTGGATATTGAGAAGGTGAATCATCTGACACTACCTAGGTTGAAATGATAGGAATCCTGCATTTACAATTCTGCAACAGCTGCTTACTTACGAGGCACGAGCTAGTGCGATTCCTTAGCCGCCAGATGTTGCTGATGTACTGCTCAGGGTATACGTCCGTTAGGAATCCATTTTCCATAGGACCCGCGACAGCTTCATTTTGCAAACAGTCGCGCTACGACTACATTTCTAGTTCATCCGTCAGAAATGATTCAAGCAATATTCCATGCATTGGCGAACGTTAGTATTAATATTTATGTATCTACCTTGGCTGTCCCAAATCTACCCAGCTACGGTGCAATTGACTTCTGTGGCACCCACCCACGATTCAGGATAGACGTGACGTCACCATGCGGTTTGTACACGGAGGTATCTATATGGTAATTCGCTGGGACCACCGGAACACCTTACAAAATCATATTCATTCACCTTACAAAATAATAGTTGAATCTACAGATATGATGACGTTTAAAGTGGTGTTTTTGCCAAAATATATATTGAACGAAATGAATATGCCATCATATTTTATTGGTGTATGTATTGAACCATATGAATAGAATGAATTTGATTGGATATTATTTATGTTCTATAATCTGCACGAAGCTATGTGAGAGTTTTATATTGTACCTGTCAATGGGCATGATTATTAACACTAGTACTGTTCTGACATTGTAGTTAATTACCACTTAATCAAGAAAGAGCAGGAGGGGTACATGCACATGCTCATTTATTTTAATGACATTTTCACTCAGTAGCCTCAGTGCACTCATCACTTTAAGAAAGATGTGAGAATCACACATTGACTGTGTTAATAAAGTGGACCTCTCCACCAATGAATAACTAGGGAAGATCATTACTGTGTATTTACTGTGCTAAGTGGAAAATGTCTCCAAGCTACCTTCACATAAGGCTGGGCGATATAGCATGAATACTGGTATACCCACATGTTGTCTATAAAAAACAGTTTTTATTAAGTGCTAAATAACTGAAACGTTCAACAAATTGGACTATTTCACTGTCACTTTAGTCCTGGTTTGGTTGAGAATAAAACCGTCAGCATGGAGAAAGCCTGTTAAAATAACAAATTCATTTGTTGCCATTCTAGGCTCATGCACGAATCATAAAACACATTTGGATCTTGTATTATTCAGAAACATAAAATACAGTCAAATAACACCATACCGTTGTAAACTATAGTGATATAATTTGGCCATATCGCCCAGCCCTACCTTCACTTCAAAGCAAAACCGTTTTACTTCAGAGTAAACAATATCATTGCATGATACAATTGCCACTATTCCCTAAATATGTAGAATGAATTGACACCATTGTTAGAACATCACAAAAGGTTTCTATCTATCTATGGAATCAACGCCCACCATAACTTCATAACACTGAACCATATCCTGGTATGAGATAGGTCGGTATCTTGGTTGGGAGGTCGGTATCTTGGTTGGGAGGTCGGTATCTTGGTTGGGAGGGCATCTCTTTAGAATAAAGTAGATTCATTGGCATTTCTGTCTTCCATTCCAAATCATGTCTGCCTTCCCATAACAAGTCAATCCCTTAACATCCATGTTTCCATGTTTTTTTGTTGGGCAGAGCTCTCGGTTTCCGATCCTATTCAACACGAGAGCTGAAAAGCGTGAGCCACAAACGTCTCCTTTGTGTGTCCGTACAGTAGGCCTTGTTCACAAACAATCTTCACAGCACCAAAACCATTTTTACACCACAAATAGAAACTCCAGTGTGCAGTACTGTTTCATAGTCACACAATTCATCCTCCAATTCAACAACGATAATATAAACATGACAAGCTGTGTCGGTGTTCTGAGAACAACATTACACGGAGTAAGAAACAAAAGACAATCAAATTAATAAATTAACAGAGATGGTACAGTTGCATAATTACAAAACATGACACTTGGGATGTACAGTAATGAGGGAAAGTGTGTCACTCAGAGAGAAGGGGGGACATACAGTAGAGTGAATGGCAGGTGTGAGTGTGTGTATCCACTGTTGTTTTCTACCCCAGATGGACCTCTTCTGTTCTCCTCCCTATTCCAGGTCTTCATCCTCAGGTGCGATGGTGCTCGTCTGTTCAGAGGTCACACCTGAAAGACACACACACACACACACACACAGGTTGGTCATATGTAATAATGGTAAACATTCAAAATGCATTAAATCCCGTAGTCAACCCATATGAGTCATGTTTGGCATTAGTCCAGAATTTCCATATGGTATGAAATAAACACTTGAATTTTTGATGAAAGATGGTTTGATTTAGCAGAATAAACATATGGTGCTGCTGCTATTTCCTCCAAAATATTTGTTGAGGAAAAGTCCATCAAAGACTATAAAGGCAAAGTAATTTGTCGTACTTGAGGAGTCATCCTCATTGGTGGACTTCTTCTCATCCTCTATGTAACCAAAGCTCAGCAGCTTGGACATGCTCACAGGAGCAGTTTTCTTCTCATGGGACCTGTCCATAGTAAAATCACTTTGACTGAGAGGTTGGAAATTCAATTGTGTTAGTGGTTATGTTGAATTTATAAGTTACAACATTATACAAATGAGATATTACACAGGTTATAAAAGGTTATACAAATATATCACATAGTGACACACACATATTTCAGCATGTTTGGTATTATTAAGCGTGAAGTGAAATTGAATTGCAGGCACTCACGTCTTCTTGTATTTGTTGACCTCCATATAACCACCTTGGTTTAGAGACATGTTCTCCATCTGGCTGGACGCATCAGTGACGGTGGGGTTCTGCACACAAGAATACACCCAGTTCAAACCAGTCAGTCAGGCCCAGTACAAGAATAGTCATTGTATGAAGTATACAAGCGCATGGAACACTTATAACAATGAAATGGGTGACCAAGTAAATACATGGGTGAAGATATGATGACCACACCAATATGGTTGGCAGTCAAACAAATTAAATGTTGTTACATTGCACTGGTGAAAAACAAGGCAAAGAATTTCAACAGAAGTCAACCACCCCAATCCCTTTCTGAACGCAACGACGGAGTCAACTCAAGAGATGAACTGATGGGAAACAATAAAGGGAGGATGGTAAATGATAACAACTGTGTCAGCGATGAGGGGGTTTGTTGGGGCCATTGAATTCACCTTCTCGTTATAGCTATCACTCTCCCTTTCCCAGGCTGAAATATCATCAGTACCGAAGGGAGCAGCTAGAGGTTGCCTTTTGCCGTATCCTTGACAATCATCAGGGGATGCTGCTTTACTTCCGCTGTAAAGCACAAAACCGAACCCTGGCTTGGACAACTAAAGATACACCACCACCAAGAGTCAAGATGTCACTTCCCATTCTAAACATGACCTGTTCATCTGTTTTCAAGACACATACAGACATGGCATGATGCAGAACGTTTGGTTAGGCCTGGCATATTGTTCCGTGGTCCCACTTTAGAAAATGAGACAATCCAATAATGTTTTCAAAAAACAGAACCAACAAACCAACGGGGGGGGTCCTTACCGCTGAGATTCAGCTGAGGACAGATCAGGTGAGTTGTAGGATTTATTAGGCCTAGCATCCTCCTTGTTGTCCTCGTGCCACAGTAAACCTATGGAGGACACATAACACAAGGTATTTCAAAGTAGGAAGTCATTCCCTTTCCTCTGGAAATTCAACGTGGGAATTCAACGCCTCTCCCCTATTTGACCTAGATATTGTGTGTGTATGTGTTGATATGTCGGGCTATGTATGTAGTTCTGTCCTTGAGCTGTTTTTGTCTATTAATGTCATGAATTATGTCATGTTTTATGTTTTGTGTGGAACCCCAGGAAGAGTAGCTGCGGCTTTCGCAACAGCTAATGGGGATCCTAATAAAATACCAAATACCATATATAGGGCAATTCACTATCATTTGAACTAGCTAATATTATTACAGCCACACTAATCTGTGTCCTATGAGGACATAGTAATGACCATGTACCGAAGTGTAAAGCGTGTATCTACTGTAAAGCAGTACAAAGCTATGGCACAAAACATTGTTACCCTTCTGTCCCCCTCCTTTGGCAAGTTTGACATAGTCAGAGTCGGAGTCAAATATTCCCACACGCCTTCCGCTGGTCCTGGCCTCAAGAGCACCCTCAGTGGCTTCCTGGCACAGCCCGGGGATCTGGGAAGTGGGTCCCGTAACCCCGTTGGAGGGAGCTTGGCCTGGGTAGCCTGTCTTCACGCCTGTAATAAAAATTATTAGGTTTTGAATGGGTGTTGTCTCCAGCACTTAAGCCTGCATTTACAGGCAGATGATGTAACTGCCCTGGCTGGCTAGAGAATTCATGGCCTAGATGTAAAAGCTTTATTGAGTGATATAGTGTAGCCTCCCTCTATGTAAGCATACGATAGCCTCTGCTAAGGTCTCGAAATTTGCAGCAAGGGAGGTAGCTAGTGCACTTGCCCCTGCAACCAGATGGTAACTGGTTCAAGCACCACCTCAGTCATTTCTCAATCGCTACATTTGGTCTTCCACCAGAGGGATAAATCCACACTCTCTCGGGTCTTTTTAGGAATACTCTGCTTAGAAGTCTGGCCCTTTATGACACAAGAGAGTTTGCTTAAATGCAAGGATACTGTATTAGTTGGCTCAGATGTCCAGTTAACTGACTACAGCCAGAGGCTAGAATACATTAGCTAGCTTACCACCAGGCTTGGTCCGTCTGTGGTTGGGAGCAGCACTCATTTTGGCTGATGATGATTCCAGAATTAGCTGACGGGGTAAAATAAAAAGACAAGATAGTTGCAACGTGAGTTAAAAATGCAAGATAAACTATGCTAACAGTTCTCGCTATATGTAAACCACACGACAATCGGGTATCCCCGTTTCAGACACAGAGGGGAGAGGCACACACAACCTTTGTTCAACGCTAGACAGTGGGATAGCATGCTTTAGCTAGCTAGCTAGCTTTACACAAAAGCCATCAAACGTGCACGACTCAATGTTAACATATGAACAACTAGCTAACAGGTTATCATATCATGTTGGTAATCGCACATAGAGTAATGCAATGTTCAGAGAGGAATTGTATGTTTAGAAAAGCTATCTTACACAATTCGTGTGCCGGTGGGAGTGGAGACCTCGATATGAATGGTTAGCTAATGCGTTTAGCATTTCCTGCTGCACATTCCATGTACATCCGGTCATGTGGTTGCATCTGTTATTTATAAAGAAAACACCCAAAACAGAAATATCCTAACAATATACATTACACATGTACATATATTTATTTATATTACAGTTACAATAAACCAATAGTTTGATTTCAATTTGAAGACGTTCGTGCCTTTTGGATTTGTAATACTGTAAGTTATTTGAATTTTCATTTATTACAGAAAATTGCAATTTTCTTCACTCAACACCAGCGCCATACATCTGTACAGGACCATGGACAGCAACCCCGAACAAGCTGCAGCGTCACCCTGAACCTTTTCAGCACCATGGACAGCTCATCCTACAACCCCACCTGAAGCATCCAGACCCTGACCAAGACATTTGAGAGATTGACGTACTGGAGGCAGCAATTAGGGATTTCCCCTCAGATAGGTCAGCTGCAAAGTCAAAATCGACTGTATTGTAAAAATTCATGAAAACAAAAATGCACTTTTTGGTCGTAATTTAAGGTTAGGGTTAGGCATTAAGGGTTAATTACTGTGTGGTTGTGCCAGCTAGTGACCACTCTGCAGAGCTGCCTCCAGAACAACATTCATGAAGAAATACACTAACCTGCAGCCAAGAGCCAGACAGATCCAGACCCTAGACCTTAGTCACTAATGTTCACATCCCATACCTCCTTTATGTGGTTTTGAGTGTTCAAGAGACCATGAGTCCATTTTCCCCTTATAGGGGTGCTTGTACCGCTAGATGGAGCCAGAGGTAAGCCATTCAGAACTATGGGGGGTTGTAAGGCCTGCTTCCCAAATGTCACCCCTATGGAGTGCACTACTTTTGACCAGAGCCTATGGGATTTATTGGTGTCTTTACAGATTTGGAACAAAATCAAATGTCAGAAAGATCATTCTATCAATGAAATGCCTTTTAAATACTTTATTTCACATTTAGAGTGCAGGTACATGTCATGTTATCATTCGATTTCACTGCTTTAATGAAAAGTACAACTCCTGTTATAGTTATTTGTCACGGATGATTATCCTAACATATACAACATAATACAATAGTTAAACATTTCAATGGTAACAAACCACAGACAAAGTTGTTATTTAGTTGAAAATACATCAAAATGGTATCTCTTTCTTAGAATCTAATGCAATTTGTGCTCATTCCATCAGACAACATATTGTATCAATCTGAGGCCAGTGCATGCAGAAAGGCCCTTTGGGTTAGTCTGAAGTGTATATTATTGAATAAATATATAATTCTAATAAATGAAATGTTAGTAGGAGCAGGACTATATTCTCTTGCATCTTTGCCTTCTCTGGCTTTGACGCTTCATCCTGGCACACAGCTTTTAGACTTCTTTGCCGCACTCGGGACACATGATCTCATCGCGGGCCATCAGAAAGCCCCTTCCCACCAGGGAGATGGAGCACTTCTTGCAGTTGAAGCAGTTGTTGTGCCACTGGCGCTCTTCAAACGAGATGTACTTGCTGCCACCCAGACCTGCACAAGCAAGACGAGACAGGCACAGAGAGGGAGGGATGGAGAAATTCCTTATAAATTACTCAACCCCCTTTTGCCCTCAGAACAGTCTCAATTTGCCGGGGCATGGACTCTACAAGGTGTCGAAAGCATTCCCAAGCAGATGTTGACCTACACTACCGTTCAAAAGTTTGGGGTCACTTTGAAATGTCCTTGTTTTTTAAAGCACATTTTTTTGTCCATTAAAATAACATCCAAATGATCAGAAATACATTCTTGATGCACACGGGAAACTGTTGGGCGTCAAAAACCCAGCAGCATTGCAGTTCATGACACATTCAAACCGGTGCAACTGGCACCTACGACCATACCCCGTTCAAAGGCACTTAAATCTTTTGTCTTGCCCATTCACCCTCTGAATGACACACATACACAATCTATGTCTCAATTGTCTAATTAAAAAAAAAATCATGTCTCCTCCCCTTCATTTACACTGATTGAAGTGGATTTAATGGGTGACATCAATAAGGGATCATAGCTTCCCCCTGGATTCATCTGGTCAGTCTGTCATAGAAAGAGCAGGTGTTCCTAATGTTTTGTCCACACAGTGTATAGTTAACTAATCATAGAAGGGTGGATTCTAACTTCCACTTATGTTGAACTTTCACTTTGTCTCCCATTGACATCCATGCATGACTAAGTGAATATCTGATATAAGTGGAAGTTATGATTGTTATGATTGGCTCCAGAGACTACAGATATGTGTGAAGATGAGCCAATGTGAGTGATCATACCACTGATAGGGGTGGTGCAGGAGGCACACTTCTTGGCATAGAGGTTGCAGAAGCAGTTCAGGCAGTAGGCAAAGTTGTCCCGAGAGGTGAACCGCTGGCCAGACAGCTGCTGCTTACAACCGGTGCACAGGAAGCAGTCCTTATGCCACGGCTGATCGTGATAGGTCACCCCGCCAGTGGTGATTGGCTACAGGAGATAGAAACAGGAAGTAACAAACTCAATCACCAATCAATAATTAGGTAACATCTATACCTGTGAAGGTATTTGACCATGGGAAAAAGAAGTACTGCATAATGCGGGTTCAGCTGAATTGAGTTGAACTTCTATTCATCACAATCTTTGTTTCGTGTGCACAAGGAACCAGTTTTAAATGCTGACAAAGAATGTTAATAAATGTGAATCTGGAGAGGAGCAATCCATTTTAACACAGAACTCTCCAAAAACGTACATTCTGATACATTACACTCCATTTCAGCCCACTACAGTGGGTTATATAGAGGTCCCGAGTGGCGCAGCGGTCTAAGGCACTGCATCTCAGTGCTAGAGGCATCACCACAGACACCCTAGTTCAAATCCAGACCGTATCACAACTGGCCATGATTGGGAGTCCCATAGGGCGGTGCACAATTGGCCCAGCGTCGTCTGGGTTTGGCCAGTGTAGGCCTTCATTATAAACTGACTTGCCTAGTTAAAAAACATTAAATATATATTACCTTCTTGCATTGGATACACTGCATGGCAAACTGCTTCTCGTAACAGGGCACGCAGTAGTTACTGTTCTCCTTATGGATGAAGTTCTTGGTGCCGATTGGTTGCTGGCAACGCTGGCAAGTGAAGCAGGTCTCATGCCAGCTGTTGCCCTTATGCTCCATCTTCTTGGATCCTGCAAACGAGAGGAGAAAAAGAAGGAGAGAGAGAAAGGGGAGGAAGCGGGGAGGGTGAAGAGCAGAGCGATAGAGAGGGGGAGAGAGAGAGGGAGTGAGAGAGAGTGAGAGAGAGCGAGAGAGAGAGAGGAAGTGAGAGGGAGAGAGAGAGAGAAACAGGAAAATCAGGTTACACACGGACTGATCTTCCAGTGTGACACATTGAATAATGATACCAGTAGTGGTACGTGAGCTGGCTCCACCAAACTGTGACAGACCATCCACTTTCCCGCTTGACTGCTGCAACGACATCATTCATTCCATAAACTCCTAACACAGGTCCTAGGAGGTAGAAACTTGGCATCCATGATTGCACCAAATAGACTTGCTCATAGCCAAATCCCACTCAAACCTCAACTCTGTTAGATGTCTGTCAAATCTGTCAACTCTTTCCCCTTCAGTAGTTTCCTTACCAGTACCAATAGATTGTGTACTGACCAAATCCAACTGAAAGCCCCATTCACTGACTTCCCCCCCTCTGTCAGGCCAGACATTTCCTTACCTGGCATGATGGTCTTCTTGCACTCGTGGCACTTGGAGGAGTACTCGTTGGAGTAGCACTCGGTGCAGAGCAGCTGGTCGTCCTTGGTGGAGAAGGGCTTGTCCACCAGGGAGCGGCTACACTTGAAGCACTGGAAGCAGTCGTCATGCCAGTGGCGGTCCTTGTAGGACAGGTCCTGAAGAAGGAGGACGGGACAGAGAGTCAGGGTCAGGTGTATCTCCATTCACCTCGGGGCCTCCTTTTCTGGGATAATGGACATCGGCATTTTGACTGAATCTAAGGCCAACCAGTCTGTTAAGATTACCATGCCCTGTGTTCTAGTGGTCTGCCATGGCAGTGACCTCAACTCAACTCCTATCTGCTGGAGGCGTGGTGACAATGGATGTGTGACAACATGTGCTTAATTAGCTACCAATTTAGATGAATGACTGAATAATAACTGAGATGGGAGCAGGGGTGGCAATCACAGCTATGGGTTAGATATAGTGAAAGAGGCCTAGGACGGATGACTGACTGGCTGCCACAGGGGACAGGGACATTCGGCACAGATGAGCCCCCCTCCAGGCCGATCCGGGGGGAAGTGACCGTCATCTCATCTGTGACACGAATGACCATGTAAAGTGACACTAATTGCTGAAAAAACACAGGGCCCTGTCAGAATGCGAACTTGGACGCCACAAGTTTCACGTTTTATGAGTTGTATGTACAGGATACACGTAGTATAGACTGTCCCACGAAATGCTTACTTGCAGGTTCCGTTATGCAGCAATGATAAGAAATAATAAAAGACAAGAATATGAACATAAAGTAAATGGCAGTAGAATATAATGAACAGTATATAAGTATAATACAGGAAGGCACCATTTATAGTCCAATGTTCACACGTGCATTGTGGAAGGGGAGATTGGTGTGTGTGTGTGTGTGTGTATGCATATCTGTGTGGGTGCATGTGTGCATGAGTGAGTGCATGTGTGCTGAGGTGCTGAGAGTCAGTGCATAGTGGTATGTCCTGTGTCCCTATAGGTCAATGACTGTGTCCGGTTCTGGTGTGTTTGTGTTTTAATTCCATCGACTCCTGTTCTAATTCTAAGTTCTGCTTAACACCTGGGTCATAGAAATAAAGTGAAAACTAATAGGAAGGAATACAACCTATCATGGAATAGCAAATGTGGGTACTGGTAAACTCTACACCACCACATTCAGGAAGTGGTCCACCTACCCTGCTGCTGCAGCCAATGGACTTCTTGCACTCTTCACAGGTGTTAGAGTACAGGTTCTCATAGCACTTCACACAGTAGGGGTTCTCTTCCCTGAGCACATACTTCCTCCCAAACAGGGACTCCTTGCAGTAATGGCAGTCGTAGCGTTCCGCCATTTTGGATCAAATCTCTCCCTTTGCTCTCTTGCCTGTAAAAGAGGACATAAACAGTCACCCAGTTTCTTCAAGTAAATTAGCATCACTGATTGGCGAATCCTAACTTCCATGCATTGATGTCAATGGGAGACTGAGTGAAGATTTGACTTACATTGAAGTTTTTCCCCTGACTGAAAAATTGGTATATATATATATATATTTTTTTTTAAAACTTTAGTTAATTTAGTACATATTTTCTTAACTACACTTTCTTAAAACTGTACTGCTGGTTAAGTTCTTGTAAGTAAGCATTTGATTTTGTGATGTATTTTAATAGTGGATTAGTCTCAATAACCATGAGACCACAAGGTCATTGTAATGTAATGACACAATGCACTAGACTATGGCATACAAGGCTTACTAACGTACTCATTTATCTGAAATAAAAGTATCCCTGTGGTTCAATCAATGGACCAAGACTAAAGTCACAATGACAACTTTGAGAATGAGGTCTGCGAGAGTAAATTGGTTACGCAATCAGCTGCTTTGGTGAGCTATCGCATCAGCTGAGAACACAGCTGTAGAGTAAGAGCTCCACATTTAAAGTGGTAGAATGTGGTAATCAGACAGAAATGTAAATGGTTCCCACTGGGCACACACTGGTTCAATGAAATGGCGTTGAACCAACATGGAATAGACGTTGAATTGACATCTATGCCTGGTGGATTGCCTCAAATGCTAATTGTATCAATGAATACTTATTTAAATGATAGGTGTACTCATACGGTTGAATTTTATATCGTGCATTTGGTCCAAAAATCCTAGCTGGTGTACAGTAAGAACAATACACAACAATGTATGCCTGTGCTAGTAAAACACAATGTGTAGCTCTGGGATACAGTGGAAAGATGACTCAAGCCTCTAAAGAAGGAGGAGAGAGAAAGGGTGGCATGCTGTGCCAAAGTCTGCTCTAGGCCCCGCAGCTGTCCTCTGTCTCCCCCTTAAGCAGCTGTCCTCTGTCTCCCCATTCAGCCCTGGCTAACCCCTGGTTATCCCTCTCATGATCCTTTGTGGGGACAGGAGATCCTCAGTGAGTTCCACTGTGTCCCCCCTCCGTCCTGGACAGACAGCCAGGCGCCTTGCAGAGATCATAGAGTTAGAATTAACTTTGCGGGTTCCGTCAAATTGCTGTGGTCCGGGGGACATTTGAGCAATTCTATTTCTATGGCGGCACCTTAATTGGAGAGGACGGGCTTGTGGTAATGGCTGGAGTGGAATGAGTAGAATAGTATCAAATACATAAAACACATGGGTTGATGCCATTCCATTTACTCCGTTCCAGTCGTTATCATCAGCCGTCCTCCTCTCAGCAGCCTCCTGTGGTAGCCACCCAGTAGTCCACAACACAACACTGCAGAGGAGCAGAGGTATGTCGTGATGCATTTCATTGCGTATCTCTTTCTTATAATAGGGAGCATACATTCCACAGGTTGTTTCTGGCAGAGGTTTACGACAGGAGTGGATATTTCTAGGCCTCTCTCCCTCTGTGCCTCCCCTGTCTTCGTCCTCTCTCTCCGTTTTGGAAGGGACCCGGATGATCCACGATCTCAGGATGACAAGATGAAGTATTTGGCGCAGCTGTTGGCCGGGGCAGGGAGGCGGTGTGCTGGCGTTGATGTCCATTACTTAATAAGAGGAGGTTAGAACAGAGCTACACACCTCCTCCTCCTCCTCTTTCTCCTTCTCCTCCTTCTCCTCCACACACACCACAACACTCAGCGTAACTCCTTCTCCTCCACAAATGGATTTGAGTGATTTTGTAATCAATATCGAAGTGACCCCTGAACAGAGACATGCACTTCACAAATACTAGGTTCCACAGTAGTATTTATGCTTGTTTTGCAGGTTAATTTGATCCGTCAAGGACAACTGAAGAACTTTGACCCCCAGTAGTCTAGAGAAACCACAGAATAGTGTTGAGTGGCAGATGCACATAGATCTATGTCATGATGTGTAGATACTTCCAATTTTCAGGATAAGACATGAGTATAGTTGGGATACACTGTCACATGCAGTAGCCTATAACAATCCAAATCTAATTCCGGCTGACTTCCTGTCCCATTGCCCTACCACAACAAAGACCTCAATTCATCCATTCCCAAATCAGAGTCATGCTCAAAACCGTTGGCAGGCGTTTAGTAGTAGTTCAGTCCCTTTTACGGCAGTACATGGATTCATACATTAAGACCAACGAGGTCTCATTTCCCCTCAATCTCCTGTCTAATTCAAGCTCTACAATGGATCACTATGATCATCGTTAGACTGTTACAGACCAAACATTGGTCTCTGGACCTCCATCTGTTGCCATAGCTCCTGTCTGCCATAATCTCATTGCAGGGCCATAGAGTATTACAGGGCATACAAATGGCCATGACACTACCATGACACCATGGCTAATAAAAGATCATGATGAGTGACTCCAGGGCCCCTACCATGGAAGGGCATCCCCACTCCAAAAAAAGGGGCCCTTCAGACAACTGCCCAGCCCACCCAAACCTCCATCTCCTTTCATCCAGCCACACTGCACTGATTCCTGCGTTCAGCCACTCTTTGTTTTCAAAGACTACTCTTCAGCTTTCAGTCCATCTCGCATCACTTCACATCGTAGCAAGTCAAAAAATGTGCAAAAGAGCACACCTTCCAGGCCTGTTTGGGGTACAATCGAAAATCTAAGAGGGTTGAGAGGTTGTGGCCTGATGTGGAAAGTCATCTGCTTGTATTCTATCTATGCTCTGCTATTGAATTATTCATTTGAAACTGTAGATAGCACTTTAAACTTTCAGAATCTGCAGGGGAGACCACTGCCAATGCCTTTTGAAACAAACTGCCAAATAGACATTTAAAATCATACCCACTGCGCACAGACGTCAATTCAACATAGATTCCATGTTGGTGCTACGTCATTTCTTTGAAATGACGTGGAAACAACGTTGATTCAACCAATGTGTGCCCAGTGGGTAGTTATTGATAGCTACTGATAGCTGTATTTATTAAAGTATTTGAAACTAATCTGAAACAAAATGTATCAAACAAACATCAGCCACCTAATTCCAAAATAAAAGGATGAGAGGGTTAGCTCTAAAGCATCGCAAAGTTTCACAAATCCAAAAAGCTCATTTGCTGCCAAAGAGAACCTACTCTAGCCTGAATAAGCATCTGCAGCTCAGCCTCAGCCGTGTGAGTGGCTACACGTTAGCAAGTGAGACAGAGAGCAGTGGAACAGATAGAAATCAACAAGCAGATGTCTAGAATAACCAAAGGAAGTGTACTAAAAAAGACAGAGCAGACCAGTCGTCAGTTACCAGAACAGCGGACCAGAGCCGGAGTAGAGAGAGAAGTGTCCTCCTACCTGTGAGTGCAGCAGCCTCAGCCTGTGTGTCTCTTGCTCGAGGAGTCAGTGCTGACAGAGAGTTGAGGGAGAAGACCAGTCCTAGTCTCTGCTTGATTGGTTTAAGAGCAGCAGTACTCAGGGACTGGGCAGTGGGGTGACTGGGGTGGGCCGGACCACTTGATCTGAGGCTATAAATACAACGTAACTACTGAGCTACACTGGAGCCAGAAGTTTACATCTCCCCACCATCAGACAGACAGTGGCCTTTTATGGCTTCACTGTATATTAGAGAGAGCATACTGTCACACAGATACATAGGCATGCACACACAAGCACACATACACCCACAAATACAAATGATTACACCTGATCAACCATCCCTTTCCTTCCCACGCACAATTATTATTAAAAAAATTATATAATAATTAAATGGCTGCTACATAAAATGCAGTAGGTCTAATGTTTCCAACAGATGACTTTCAGTAAGCTCACTTCATCTGTGGGCCTCTGGGATAAGGATTTGTGTTCCGCTCCTGTTACTCACACTCCGCTCAAAGAGAGGTTTGATATCCCCAATGGACACAATGGCCCTGACAGACAGACTGGAACAGGTTAAAATGACCTCAAAGAGGCCTCGTGTCGACCTGCGTATAACATTCTTGAGGAGGACATTACTGATTATTCTTGGTTCCCTGAGAAAACAGAACCTACACGCAACATGGCCCGGTGAGTTCACCGGGTCATGTAAGCTGAGGAGGGTCTTCAACTCCAGTCCTGAAAGGCTACTGGATGTGAACAGGCTGATGTTCAAAGCCAGCCCAATACTAACCTAACTGATTCAAACAGCCAAGGTCCAGACTGACTACCATGATTAGTTAATTAGTTGAACCAGATGATTTAGTGCCAGGGTGGAACCAAAGTCTGCACACACACAAGGAGAGACAGTTTCCAAAACAGGTGAGGGCTGATGATTTTGCTTGATAATTTATGCTGAACATCTCCTATCACAGTAAGCCTAACCCCCTCCCACATCCTCTATTATCTTAAAGTTGTGAATAGCAAGTGTTGATCTATTCTAGTCTGTGTTTCATTCCTAATGGATGATCATGAGACGACATAGTTTGCACATTTGTTCCCCGTCAAATGCGAGCTAGAATCATCCACACCAGGCTCCTCTTGTGTCTCATAGCAAATGGGTGTGATACTGTCTGATGGGAGGTGTAGAGTATGGAGGGTGTGATACTGTCTGATGGAAGGTGTAGAATATGGAGGGTGTGATACTGTCTGATAGGAGATGTAGAGTAGGGAGGGTGATACTATCTGATAGGAGGTGTAGAGTATGGAGGGTGTGATACTGTCTGATGGGAGGTGTAGAGTATGGAGGGTGTGATACTGTCTGATGGGAGGTGTAGAGTAGGGGGTGTGATACTGTCTGATGGGAGGTGTAGAGTAGGGAGGGTGTGATACTGTCTGATAGGAGGTGTAGAGTAGGGAGGGTGTGATACTGTCTGATGGGAGGTGTAGAGTAGGGAGGGTGTGATACTGTCTGGTTTACCAGCTCCAACGCCGGCTTCCACACCAGGTGCACCAGTTGCGAATAGCAAACCAACTGTGAGTATCAAGGGGGGTTATATACATTTTTTATTTTCCTACTGCAACGGTGACGGCACATAAAATGACACCTCACAATATCCTCACATTTACAGTAGGCTGCTATAACATTGTCATGGAATTAGAATACTAGCATGGACATGAACCTTCTTGTGATTGGTCAGCCATTTTGGTCAGGGAGTTGGTCAGCTATGGTTTGCCAGTGCTGTGATAAGATATTGTATAAAATAACTTAACAATTTTTCTGCACTGTATGTTTGTTAGCTATGGAACTCTGTTTGGTCTTTGTGTCAAAAAAGATACACATCAAATAACACTTTGATGTGTCAAAAAAGCTTGTTGACCAATCAGGACCTGAATATGACTGCACGTCACTTAATAATTGCACATACATACAATTTTTATGTAGTTATTACACATTGATTACACTGTCACTTGTATGTCATACATCACAGTGATTCACCAATATGTTTGCTATGAAGCTGGTAAAGTTGTCTTGCACCTGCTGCACGAGGCAGATAAACATTTCTCCAAGCTCTGGGACAGTGCTGGTTAGAAAAAAAGCTAGCAAGCTGTTGGATGCAAACAATGTTCTCCCCCAAAAACATAGCAAAACTATATAATCTGTTTCAGTAGCTATAGCTAGCTAGCTATGTGTCGTCTAAAAATCTAAAATACTCCTTATTTATAAGCCAGTTTTTGTATTGGTTGATGGTCGGACCTACTAGCCATGCTTACTTATAACGTTAGCTTGGCAACAGGGCTAGGTAGCTGGCTAGCTTGTTTAGTTCATTGTCTATCTAGCTAACTAGTTCTTTTCATGAACTATAGTTTGATTTCCATAGGAAAACAACAAGTGGCTGCCTAGCTAATACTTAGTCACATGGATTCCTAAATCATTGCTAGAATATTGAAAATGATAGCAGTTTCTGGTCATTGTTTTCAGGCTAGTTGCATTGGTGCTAGCAAGGTACCAAGTTAAAGCTTGCTAGCTACCCCAAAAGTTGCTAAAAACATATGTATCAAAGATATTTGTGAATGTCTTTGTCATACTGCAAACCAAAGTCAATGTAGGGAGTCAGGCTACCTCCCAGTTTCCAAACTGCCATCAATTTGACAAAATAAATGATTTATTATTCTGTTTTTTGATTAGCTAGGTTGAATCAGGTGCAGCTGCTTAGGATCTGGCTGGCAGGCAGAAGCAGCAGGATCACCATCCCTTCTCCGCTGCCTAATGCGATGGTCGCATGTCGGGAATAATGTTAAGACAACCTAGCAATTTTTTTTATCCTGCTCGTTTGATCCTGATCTTATTTCAGACTTTTCCCCCATTCGGTCAAACAAATGTCTTATTACCAAAGCGGTATTATAAACACATCATTGTGTGTGTGTGTGCTTATTTGCAGACCATTTTTATTTTTTATTCTTGCAGCTTTGATAGTACTACTGACAATAGTGGTGGCGCTTGCACATGCAAGGCATAACACCTGTATAAACTCTATTTATTACAGTATGTGATCATATTTTAGATTAACAATTATATTACAGAATTTCTGATATATCACATACCTTTTAATTTCCTACATAAGACAAATCTGTATTATGCCTCTAATGCCATTGATTCCAATTAAACTGGTTTGGATTTCTCCCTGACCAATGTGGCTGCCATTTTCAGCCCATTCTGGAACTTTAGGGGTTATGACATAGCCCCTCTAGTAATTTAATAGGATCTCTATGAACAGGAGTTAATCTGCTGTGTTTATTAGAGGAGAACAAGACTATGAAAATGATCAGAACTGTTTTTGTCGTTATGAATAGAAGTGTGTGTATATGCATACCTGTTTAGTCTTGGTGGAGCTTGTAACCAACCCCTCTCCTCCCTCTGTGTTGTTAGGTCAGCGTTGAGGTCCTGAAGAAGCGGGCAGAGCGCTTTGGCATGAATGTCTCCCCTGTTGCCAAAACGGTGAGCTGACTCATGACTACATGAAACTTGCATAGTAATTCAAATTACACAAGTATACAGGTAGGGTGGCCAATTACACAAGTATACAGGTAGGGTGGCCAACTGGCCCCAAGTACACAGTATACAGGTAGGGTGGCCAATTGGCCCCAATTACACAAGTATACAGGCAGGGTGGCCAAGTACACAATTACACATGTAGGGTGGCCAATTGGCTCCAATTACACATGTATACAGGTAGGGTGGCCAACTGGCCCCAAGTACACAGTATACAGGTAGGGTGGCCAACTGGCCCCAAGTACACAGTATACAGGTAGGGTGGCCAATTGGCCCCAAGTACACAAGTATAGAGGCAGGGTGGCCAAGTACACAATTACACATGTAGGGTGGCCAATTGGCTCCAATTACACATGTATACAGGTAGGGTGGCCAACTGGCCCCAAGTACACAGTATACAGGTAGGGTGGCCAATTGGCCCCAATTACACAAGTATACAGGCAGGGTGGCCAAGTACACAATTACACATGTAGGGTGGCCAATTGGCTCCAATTACACATGTATACAGGTAGGGTGGCCAACTGGCCCCAAGTACACAGTATACAGGTAGGGTGGCCAATTGGCCCCAAGTACACATGTATACAGGTAGGGTGGCCAATTGGCTCCAATTACACATGTATACAGGTAGGGTGGCCAACTGGCCCCAAGTACACAGTATACAGGTAGGGTGGCCAATTGGCCCCAATTACACAAGTATACAGGTAGGGTGGCCAATTGGCCCCAAGTGCACATGTATACAGGTAGGGTGGCCAATTGGCCCCAAGTACTCATGTATACAGGTAGGGTGGCCAATTGGCTCCAATTACAAAACAACAATGGTAATAATTTATTTGAAAGATAAATCTCTATTGATTAACTGGGTAAATCAAGATGTAGCCTAGGTCTATTCACAATACAGGTGAATGCATATTATTCAATAGGAGTGTTATGCACTTGAGTGAGGACCCAAAAGCGCTTTAACAAAAACAGAGTCCTTTAATGAAAACACAGGGAAGACATAGATCCTCTTCAGATGTAGATAATGGAAAAATAGACAACCCGCAGAGAGGGCGACAAATGAAACAAAAAGTCCTTCTGATAATTACAAAAGAGCCCCCTTCTTAGCAGCAGAGGAGAATAGCTGGGTTAGCGGCGACAGGCTGCAGGTCTCTCTGGGTAGGCGCGGGTCGTAGAGGAACAGTGGTACCTGATCTCACGTAGCATCAGATGAACTGGACACAGTACCAACGATAAGACAGTTAGCTGAGTACAGGATGCACTTGCCAGGCAGATTCCGACAGGACGGGACAAGGGTGAAGCAAACGAGACGATAGTTTGGTTCTGGCATGAGAAACTCAAACGAGAATCTGACAAAGAAAGAAGCAGGAACAGAGAGAGAAATAGAGACCTAATCAGAGGGAAAAAGGGAACAGGTGGGAAAAGGGTGAACGAGGTAGTAAGAGGAGATGAGGAACAGCTGGAGGAGGAGAGAAAGTACGACCCTGCCTCACACAGGAAGCGGCGCAGGTCCTAATCCAGGCACTTGTCATCTCCCGTCTGGATTACTGCAACTCGCTGTTGGCTGGGCTCCCTGCCTGTGCCATTAAACCCCTACAACTCATCCAGAACACCGCAGCCCGTCTGGTGTTCAACCTTCCCAAGTTCTCTCACGTCACCCCGCTCCTCCGCTCCCTCCACTGGCTTCCAGTTGAAGCTCGCATCCGCTACAAGACCATGGTGCTTGCCTACGGAGCTGTGAGGGGAACGGCACCTCAGTACCTCCAGGCTCTGATCAGGCCCTACACCCAAACAAGGGCACTGCGTTCATCCACCTCTGGCCTGCTCGCCTCCCTACCACTGAGGAAGTTCAGTTCCCGCTCAGCCCAGTCAAAACTGTTCGCTGCTCTGGCCCCCCAATGGTGGAACAAACTCCCTCACGACGCCAGGACAGCGGAGTCAATCACCACCTTCCGGAGACACCTGAAACCCCACCTCTTTCAGGAATACCTAGGATAGGATAAAGTAATCCTTCTCACCCCCTTAAAAGATTTAGATGCACGATTGTAAAGTGGCTGTTCCACTGGATGTCATAAGGTGAACGCACCAATTTGTAAGTCGCTCTGGATAAGAGCGTCTGCTAAATGACTTAAATGTAAAATGTAAATGTAGAGTATGGAGGGTGTGATACTGTCTGATGGAAGGTGTAGAGTAGGGAGGGTGTGATACTGTCTGATAGGAGGTGTAGAGTAGGGAGGGTGTGATACTATCTGATAGGAGATGTAGAGTATGGAGGGTGTGATACTGTCTGATGGGAGGTGTAGAGTATGGAGGGTGTGATACTGTCTGATGGAAGGTGTAGAGTATGGAGGGTGTGATACTGTCTGATGGAAGGTGTAGAGTATGGAGGGTGTGATACTGTCTGATAGGAGATGTAGAGTAGGGAGGGTGATACTATCTGATAGGAGGTGTAGAGTATGGAGGGTGTGATACTGTCTGATGGGAGGTGTAGAGTAGGGAGGGTGTGATACTGTCTGATGGGAGGTGTAGAGTAGGGGGTGTGATACTGTCTGATGGGAGGTGTAGAGTATGGAGGGTGTGATACTGTCTGATGGGAGGTGTAGAGTATGGAGGGTGTGATACTGTCTGATAGGAGGTGTAGAGTAGGGAGGGTGTGATACTGTCTGATGGGAGGTGTAGAGTATGGAGGGTGTGATACTGTCTGATGGAAGGTGTAGAGTAGGGAGGGTGTGATACTGTCTGATGGGAGGTGTAGAGTAGGGAGGGTGTGATACTGTCTGATGGGAGGTGTAGAGTATGGAGGGTGTGATACTGTCTGATGGGAGGTGTAGAGAAGGGGGTGTGATACTATCTGATAGGAGATGTAGAGTATGGAGGGTGTGATACTGTCTGATGGGAGGTGTAGAGAAGGGGGTGTGATACTGTCTGATGGGAGGTGTAGAGTAGGGGTGTGATACTATCTGATAGGAGGTGTAGAGTAGGGAGGGTGTGATACTGTCTGATGGGAGGTGTAGAGTAGGGAGGGTGTGATACTGTCTGATAGGAGGTGTAGAGTAGGGAGGGTGTGATACTATCTGATGGGAGGTGTAGAGTAGGGGGTGTGATACTGTCTGATGGGAGGTGTAGAGTAGGGGGTGTGATACTGTCTGATGGGAGGTGTAGAGAAGGGGGGTGTGATACTATCTGATAGGAGGTGTAGAGTATGGAGGGGTGTGATACTGTCTGATGGGAGGTGTAGAGTAGGGGGTGTGATACTGTCTGATGGGAGGTGTAGAGTAGGGGGTGTGATACTGTCTGATGGGAGGTGTAGAGTAGGGAGGGTGTGATACTGTCTGATAGGAGTCTGTGTAGAGTAGGGAGGGTGTGATACTGTCTGATGGGAGGTGTAGAGTAGGGGGTGTGATACTGTCTGATGGGAGGTGTAGAGTAGGGGGTGTGATACTGTCTGATGGGAGGTGTAGAGTAGGGAGGGTGTGATACTGTCTGATAGGAGGTGTAGAGTAGGGAGGGTGTGATACTGTCTGATGGGAGGTGTAGAGTAGGGAGGGTGTGATACTGTCTGATAGGAGATGTAGAGTATGGAGGGTGTGATACTGTCTGATGGAAGGTGTAGAGTAGGGAGGGTGTGATACTATCTGATAGGAGATGTAGAGTATGGAGGGTGTGATACTGTCTGATGGGAGGTGTAGAGTAGGGGGTGTGATACTGTCTGATGGGAGGTGTAGAGTATGGAGGGTGTGATACTGTCTGATGGGAGGTGTAGAGTATGGAGGGTGTGATACTGTCTGATAGGAGGTGTAGAGTAGGGAGGGTGTGATACTGTCTGATGGGAGGTGTAGAGTATGGAGGGTGTGATACTGTCTGATGGAAGGTGTAGAGTAGGGGGTGTGATACTGTCTGATGGGAGGTGTAGAGTATGGAGGGTGTGATACTGTCTGATGGGAGGTGTAGAGTATGGAGGGTGTGATACTGTCTGATAGGAGGTGTAGAGTAGGGAGGGTGTGATACTGTCTGATGGGAGGTGTAGAGTATGGAGGGTGTGATACTGTCTGATGGAAGGTGTAGAGTAGGGAGGGTGTGATACTGTCTGATGGGAGGTGTAGAGTAGGGAGGGTGTGATACTGTCTGATGGGAGGTGAAGAGTATGGAGGGTGTGATACTGTCTGATGGGAGGTGTAGAGAAGGGGGTGTGATACTATCTGATAGGAGATGTAGAGTATGGAGGGTGTGATACTGTCTGATGGGAGGTGTAGAGAAGGGGGTGTGATACTGTCTGATGGGAGGTGTAGAGTAGGGGGTGTGATACTATCTGATAGGAGGTGTAGAGTAGGGAGGGTGTGATACTGTCTGATGGGAGGTGTAGAGTAGGGAGGGTGTGATACTGTCTGATAGGAGGTGTAGAGTAGGGAGGGTGTGATACTATCTGATGGGAGGTGTAGAGTAGGGGGTGTGATACTGTCTGATGGGAGGTGTAGAGTAGGGAGGGTGTGATACTGTCTGATAGGAGGTGTAGAGTAGGGAGGGTGTGATACTGTCTGATGGGAGGTGTAGAGTAGGGGGTGTGATACTGTCTGATAGGAGGTGTAGAGTATGGAGGGTGTGATACTGTCTGATGGGAGGTGTAGAGTAGGGGGTGTGATACTGTCTGATGGGAGGTGTAGAGAAGGGGGTGTGATACTATCTGATAGGAGGTGTAGAGTATGGAGGGTGTGATACTGTCTGATGGGAGGTGTAGAGTAGGGGGTGTGATACTGTCTGATGGGAGGTGTAGAGTAGGGAGGGTGTGATACTGTCTGATAGGAGGTGTAGAGTAGGGAGGGTGTGATACTGTCTGATGGGAGGTGTAGAGTAGGGAGGGTGTGATACTGTCTGATAGGAGATGTAGAGTATGGAGGGTGTGATACTGTCTGATGGAAGGTGTAGAGTAGGGAGGGTGTGATACTGTCTGATGGAAGGTGTAGAGTATGGAGGGTGTGATACTGTCTGATGGAAGGTGTAGAGTATGGAGGGTGTGATACTGTCTGATAGGAGGTGTAGAGTAGGGAGGGTGTGATACTGTCTGATAGGAGATGTAGAGAAGGGAGGGTGTGATACTGTCTGATGGAAGGTGTAGAGTAGGGAGGGTGTGATACTATCTGATGGGAGGTGTAAAGTAGGGAGGGTGTGATACTATCTGATGGGAGGTGTAGAGTAGGGAGAGTGTGATACTGTCTGATAGGAGATGTAGAGTATGGAGGGTGTGATACTATCTGATAGGAGGTGTAGAGTAGGGAGGGTGTGATACTATCTGATGGGAGGTGTAGAGTAGGGAGAGTGTGATACTGTCTGATAGGAGATGTAGAGTATGGAGGGTGTGATACTATCTGATAGGAGGTGTAGTGTAGGGAGGGTGTGATACTATCTGATGGGAGGTGTAGAGTAGGGAGGGTGTGATACTGTCTGATGGGAGATGTAGAGTAGGGGGTGTGATACTGTCTGATGGGAGGTGTAGAGTAGGGGGTGTGATACTATCTGATAGGAGGTGTAGAGTAGGGAGGGTGTGATACTATCTGATAGGAGATGTAGAGTAGGGAGGGTGTGATACTATCTGATAGGAGGTGTAGAGTAGGGAGGGTGTGATACTATCTGATAGGAGGTGTAGAGTAGGGAGGGTGTGATACTGTCTGATAGGAGGTGTAGAGTAGGGAGGGTGTGATACTATCTGATAGGAGGCTTAGAGTAGGGGGTGTGATACTGTCTGATGGGAGGTGTAGAGTATGGAGGGTGTGATACTGTCTGATAGGAGGTGTAGAGTAGGGTGTGATACTGGGATGGGAGGTAGGGAGGGTGTGATACTGTCTGATGGAAGGTGTAGAGTAGGGAGGGTGTGATACTGTCTGATAGGAGGTGTAGAGTAGGGAGGGTGTGATACTATCTGATAGGAGGTGTAGAGTAGGGAGGGTGTGATACTATCTGATAGGAGGTGTAGAGTAGGGAGGGTGTGATACTGTCTGATAGGAGGTGTAGAGTAGGGAGGGTGTGATACTGTCTGATAGGAGGTGTAGAGTAGGGAGGGTGTGATACTGTCTGATAGGAGGTGTAGAGTAGGGAGGGTGTGATACTATCTGATAGGAGGCTTAGAGTAGGGGGTGTGATACTGTCTGATGGGAGGTGTAGAGTATGGAGGGTGTGATACTGTCTGATAGGAGGTGTAGAGTAGGGAGGGTGTGATACTGTCTGATAGGAGGCGTAGAGTATGGAGGGTGTGATACTATCTGATAGGAGGCGTAGAGTATGGAGGGTGTGATACTGTCTGATAGGAGGTGTAGAGTATGGAGGGTGTGATACTGTCTGATAGGAGGTGTAGAGTAGGGAGGGTGTGATACTGTCTGATAGGAGGTGTAGAGTAGGGAGGGTGTGATACTATCTGATAGGAGGTGTAGAGTATGGAGGGTGTGATACTGTCTGATGGAAGGTGTAGAGTAGGGAGGGTGTGATACTGTCTGATAGGAGATGTAGAGTATGGAGGGTGGTGGCACCGGGATCCTCATCTCTCCCAAGTGGTCATTCTCTCTTTCTCCCCTTACCCATCTGTCTATCGCCTCCTTTGAATTCCATGCTGTCACAGTTACCAGCCCTTTCAAGCTTAACATCCTTATCATTTATCGCCCTCCAGGTTCCCTCGGAGAGTTCATCAATGAGCTTGATGCCTTGATAAGCTCCTTTCCTGAGGACGGCTCACCTCTCACAGTTCTGGGCGACTTTAACCTCCCCACGTCTACCTTTGACTCATTCCTCTCTGCCTCCTTCTTTCCACTCCTCTCCTCTTTTGACCTCACCCTCTCACCTTCCCCCCCTACTCACAAGGCAGGAAATACGCTCGACCTCATCTTTACTAGATGCTGTTCTTCCACTAACCTCATTGCAACTCCCCTCCAAGTCTCCGACCACTACCTTGTATCCTTTTCCCTCTCGCTCTCATCCAACACTTCCCACACTGCCCCTACTCGGATGGTATCGCGCCGTCCCAACCTTCGCTCTCTCTCCCCGCTACTCTCTCCTCTTCCATCCTATCATCTCTTCCCTCTGCTCAAACCTTCTCCAACCTATCTCCTGATTCTGCCTCCTCAACCCTCCTCTCCTCCCTTTCTGCATCCTTTGACTCTCTATGTCCCCTATCCTCCAGGCCGGCTCGGTCCTCCCCTCCCGCTCCGTGGCTCGACGACTCATTGCGAGCTCACAGAACAGGGCTCCGGGCTGCCGAGCGGAAATGGAGGAAAACTCGCCTCCCTGCGGACCTGACATCCTTTCACTCCCTCCTCTCTACATTTTCCTCTTCTCTCTCTGCTGATAAAGCCACTTTCTACCACTCTAAATTCCAAGCATCTGCCTCTAACCCTAGGAAGCTCTTTGCAACCTTCTCCTCCCTCCTGAATCCTCCTCCCCCTCCCCCCCCTCCTCCCTCTCTGCAGATGACTTCGTCAACCATTTTGAAAAGAAGGTCGACGACATCCGATCCTCGTTTGCTAAGTCAAACGACACCGCTGGTTCTGCTCACACTGCCCTACCCTGTGCTCTGACCTCTTTCTCCCCTCTCTCTCCAGATGAAATCTTGCGTCTTGTGACGGCTGGCCACCCAACAACCTGCCCGCTTGACCCTATCCCCTCCTCTCTTCTCCAGACCATTTCCGGAGACCTTCTCCCTTACCTCACCTCGCTCATCAACTCATCCCTGACCGCTGGCTACGTCCCTTCCGTCTTCAAGAGAGCGAGAGTTGCACCCCTTCTGAAAAAACCTACACTCGATCCCTCCGATGTCAACAACTACAGACCAGTATCCCTTCTTTCTTTTCTCTCCAAAACTCTTGAACGTGCCGTCCTTGGCCAGCTCTCCCGCTATCTCTCTCAGAATGACCTTCTTGATCCAAATCAGTCAGGTTTCAAGACTAGTCATTCAACTGAGACTGCTCTTCTCTGTATCACGGAGGCGCTCCGCACTGCTAAAGCTAACTCTCTCTCCTCTGCTCTCATCCTTCTAGACCTATCGGCTGCCTTCGATACTGTGAACCATCAGATCCTCCTCTCCACCCTCTCCGAGTTGGGCATCTCCGGCGCGGCCCACGCTTGGATTGCGTCCTACCTGACAGGTCGCTCCTACCAGGTGGCGTGGCGAGAATCTGTCTCCTCACCACGCGCTCTCACCACTGGCGTCCCCCAGGGCTCTGTTCTAGGCCCTCTCCTATTCTCGCTATACACCAAGTCACTTGGCTCTGTCATAACCTCACATGGTCTCTCCTATCATTGCTATGCAGACGACACACAATTAATATTCTCCTTTCCCCCTTCTGATGACCAGGTGGCAAATCGCATCTCTGCATGTCTGGCAGACATATCAGTGTGGATGACGGATCACATTTACATTTAAGACATCATTTAAGTCATTTAGCAGACGCTCTTATCCAGAGCGACTTACAAATTGGTGCTTTCACCTCAAGCTGAACCTCGGCAAGACGGAGCTGCTCTTCCTCCCGGGGAAGGACTGCCCGTTCCATGATCTCGCCATCACGGTTGACAACTCCATTGTGTCCTCCTCCCAGAGCGCTAAGAACCTTGGCGTGATCCTGGACAACACCCTGTCGTTCTCAACTAACATCAAGGCGGTGGCCCGTTCCTGTAGGTTCATGCTCTACAACATCCGCAGAGTACGACCCTGCCTCACACAGGAAGCGGCGCAGGTCCTAATCCAGGCACTTGTCATCTCCCGTCTGGATTACTGCAACTCGCTGTTGGCTGGGCTCCCTGCCTGTGCCATTAAACCCCTACAACTCATCCAGAACGCCGCAGCCCGTCTGGTGTTCAACCTTCCCAAGTTCTCTCACGTCACCCCGCTCCTCCGCTCTCTCCACTGGCTTCCAGTTGAAGCTCGCATCCGCTACAAGACCATGGTGCTTGCCTACGGAGCTGTGAGGGGAACGGCACCTCAGTACCTCCAGGCTCTGATCAGGCCCTACACCCAAACAAGGGCACTGCGTTCATCCACCTCTGGCCTGCTCGCCTCCCTACCACTGAGGAAGTACAGTTCCCGCTCAGCCCAGTCAAAACTGTTCGCTGCTCTGGCCCCCAATGGTGGAACAAACTCCCTCACGACGCCAGGACAGCGGAGTCAATCACCACCTTCCGGAGACACCTGAAACCCCACCTCTTTAAGGAATACCTAGGATAGGATAAAGTAATCCCTCTCACCCCCCTTAAAAGATTTAGATGCACTACTGTTCCACTGGATGTCATAAGGTGAATGCACCAATTTGTAAGTCGCTCTGGATAAGAGCGTCTGCTAAATGACTTAAATGTAAATGTTAAATGTGATACTGTCTGATAGGAGATGTAGAGAAGGGGGTGTGATACTATCTGATAGGAGGCGTAGAGTAGGGAGGGTGTGATACTGTCTGATGGGAGGTGTAGAGTAGGGGGTGTGATACTGTCTGATAGGAGATGTAGAGAAGGGGGTGTGATACTATCTGATAGGAGGTGTAGAGTAGGGGGTGTGATACTATCTGATAGGAGGTGTAGAGTAGGGAGGGTGTGATACTGTCTGATAGGAGGTGTAGAGTAGGGAGGGTGTGATACTGTCTGATAGGAGATGTAGAGTAGGGGGTGTGATACTATCTGATAGGAGGCGTAGAGTAGGGGGTGTGATACTGTCTGATGGGAGGTGTAGAGTATGGAGGGTGTGATACTGTCTGATAGGAGGTGTAGAGTAGGGAGGGTGTGATACTGTCTGATGGGAGGTGTAGAGTATGGAGGGTGTGATACTGTCTGATGGGAGGTGTAGAGTATGGAGGGTGTGATACTATCTGATAGGAGGTGTAAAGTAGGGAGGGTGTGATACTGTCTGATGGGAGGTGTAGAGTAGGGGGTGTGATACTATCTGATAGGAGGTGTAGAGTAGGGAGGGTGTGATACTATCTGATAGGAGGTGTAGAGTAGGGAGGGTGTCATACTATCTGATGGGAGGTGTAGAGTAGGGGGTGTGATACTATCTGATAGGAGGTGTAGAGTAGGGAGGGTGTGATACTATCTGATAGGAGGTGTAGAGTAGGGAGGGTGTGATACTATCTGATAGGAGGCGTAGAGTAGGGAGGGTGTGATACTGTCTGATGGAAGGTGTAGAGTAGGGAGGGTGTGATACTGTCTGATAGGAGGTGTAGAGTAGGGAGGGTGTGATACTATCTGATAGGAGGTGTAGAGTAGGGAGGGTGTGATACTATCTGATAGGAGGTGTAGAGTAGGGAGGGTGTGATACTATCTGATAGGAGGTGTAGAGTAGGGAGGGTGTGATACTATCTGATAGGAGGCGTAGAGTAGGGAGGGTGTGATACTGTCTGATGGAAGGTGTAGAGTAGGGAGGGTGTGATACTGTCTGATAGGAGGTGTAGAGTAGGGAGGGTGTGATACTATCTGATAGGAGGTGTAGAGTAGGGAGGGTGTGATACTATCTGATAGGAGGTGTAGAGTAGGGAGGGTGTGATACTATCTGATAGGAGGTGTAGAGTAGGGAGGGTGTGATACTATCTGATAGGAGGCGTAGAGTAGGGAGGGTGTGATAATGTCTGATGGAAGGTGTAGAGTAGGGAGGGTGTGATACTGTCTGATAGGAGGTGTAGAGTAGGGAGGGTGTGATACTATCTGATAGGAGGTGTAGAGTAGGGAGGGTGTGATACTATCTGATAGGAGGTGTAGAGTAGGGAGGGTGTGATACTATCTGATAGGAGGTGTAGAGTAGGGAGGGTGTGATACTATCTGATAGGAGGTGTAGAGTAGGGAGGGTGTGATACTGTCTGATAGATGTAGAGTATGGAGGGTGTGATACTATCTGATAGGAGGTGTAGAGTATGGAGGGTGTGATACTATCTGATAGGAGGTGTAGAGTAGGGAGGGTGTGATACTATCTGATAGGAGGTGTAGAGTAGGGAGGGTGTGATACTATCTGATCGGAGGTGTAGAGTAGGGAGGGTGTGATACTGTCTGATAGGAGGTGTAGAGTAGGGAGGGTGTGATACTGTCTGATGGGAGGTGTAGAGTATGGAGGGTGTGATACTGTCTGATGGAAGGTGTAGAGTAGGGGGTGTGATACTATCTGATAGGAGGTGTAGAGTATGGAGGGTGTGATACTGTCTGATGGGAGGTGTAGAGTAGGGAGGGTGTGATACTGTCTGATGGGAGGTGTAGAGTAGGGAGGGTGTGATACTGTCTGATAGGAGATGTAGAGAAGGGGGTGTGATACTATCTGATAGGAGGCGTAGAGTAGGGAGGGTGTGATACTATCTGATAGGAGGTGTAGAGTAGGGAGGGTGTGATACTGTCTGATAGGAGGCGTAGAGTAGGGAGGGTGGGATACTGTCTGATGGGAGGTGTAGAGTAGGGAGGGTGTGATACTGTCTGATAGGAGGCGTAGAGCAGGGGGTGTGATACTATCTGATAGGAGGTGTAGAGTAGGGGGTGTGATACTATCTGATAGGAGGTGTAGAGTAGGGAGGGTGTGATACTGTCTGATAGGAGATGTAGAGAAGGGGGTGTGATACTATCTGATAGGAGGCGTAGAGTAGGGAGGGTGTGATACTGTCTGATGGGAGGTGTAGAGTAGGGAGGGTGTGATACTGTCTGATAGGAGGTGTAGAGTAGGGGGTGTGATACTGTCTGATAGGAGATGTAGAGAAGGGGGTGTGATACTATCTGATAGGAGGCGTAGAGTAGGGGGTGTGATACTATCTGATAGGAGGTGTAGAGTAGGGGGTGTGATACTATCTGATAGGAGGTGTAGAGTAGGGGGTGTGATACTATCTGATAGGAGGTGTAGAGTAGGGAGGGTGTGATACTATCTGATAGGAGGTGTAGAGTAGGGGGTGTGATACTATCTGATAGGAGATGTAGAGTAGGGGGTGTGATACTATCTGATAGGAGGTGTAGAGTAGGGGGTGTGATACTATCTGATAGGAGGTGTAGAGTAGGGGGTGTGATACTGTCTGATGGGAGGTGTAGAGTAGGGGGTGTGATACTGTCTGATGGGAGGTGTAGATTAGGCTATCGAGGTAATACTCTCTCCCCCTCTCCTGCTCCTCCTGGTTGGAACACAGAGATCCTCAGCACCTGTCCTCTGTGGGCTTTGGCTGCCTCTCACATGGCGTTCCACAGAGTTTGTGGATCTTTACCAGGCCTGGGGGGTCAAGACCTTGCTCCCATCACCAATTAACACACAATTTCCAAGAGCAAAATTAGTCTAAATTGCCCCCATTGGTCTGTGGTTGCAATATCTAGTGCTAGTCCACATGCTATGTTGACTGTAGGCTACAATAAGCAGCCAACTACTGACCACGCCTCACAGTAATTCATTCATTCATTGTGACGTTGCTCAGACCGTACTGAGCAATCCCTTAGTAGTTTGTGTGTGCCTGTGCAATGTTTATATTAGGGCCTTTATAATATGAAGATGGGTTAATGATAATTGTACAGATTGTTTTAACTCCAATACAAACATATGATTACATGGAATTTGTCAACTGACATTGAATGCTTCCGGGGACCCTAATCCAAAACTGAAGGGATTTTAGTTTTTAGGTTTTTGCAACATATTAAATCCAACGTTAATCACATTTCATGGTTTTATACCTTCGTAGTCATGCGGAACCCATTAAGAGCTGTTTCGTAAACAGGCATGACATAAACATTATGTGTCTTATTATCAAATGAAGGTTTTTGGCCCACCTTCTGAAATTCCTCTCTGCCTTGTGACGTCCACTCTAACAATGTCAAAGGGTCCTGGGGGCAGCGAGATATTTCCCCCTCCTTTTTTTTAATGTCATCTAGCACTCATGATCCTGGAGAAACCCAAACCATGAGTGAGGTTCCAAACATAGCCTGGACTTAATGTGATAAGGGGAATGTTTGTGTCGTGCCACAGATAAGCTGCGAGGGAGACAGTGTGTGTAGACTTGTTACGACTCTAGACAGTTCCTTGGTCTTGGAAACATCTATTGAAGAAATGAAAGAGAGTGACTGAGTGAGGACATGTTGTGTCTGCTGGACCTATCTCTTTGCAGTGAAGTGCTGTCTTGTCAACACCTACAGCATAAACAGATTTGGGACCAGGCTAGTGAAGTGCTCCTAGATGACCCCTCAGTGTGGTATGTACTTTGCATTTTGGCAGCGCTCCTATACAGGTAACTGCCCCCCAAAAATGGAAACACTTGAGTAAATGAGGGATACAAAGTACATTGAAATCAGGTGCTTCCACACAGGTGTGGTTCCAAGTTAATTAAGCAGTTAACATCCTATAATGCTTAGGATTATGTATAAAAATGCTGGGCATGCCATTATTTTGCTACCATGGCTATGTCCCCCTAGGATGACGATGTCCCCATCCACAAGCACAAGTGGTCACTGAATAGTTGGATGAGCATGAAAACAATGTAAACTATATGCCTTGGCCGACTAAGTCACCAGATTTCAACCCAATTGAACATTTATGGGAGATTCTGGAGAGGCATCTGAGACAGCGTTTTCCACCATCATCAACAAACCACCAAATGATGGAATTTCTTGTGGAATAATGGTGTCAGATCCCTCCAATAGAGTTACAGACACATGTAGAATATTGAAGATGTTCTGGTTCATGGTGACCCAACACCCTCTTAAGACACTTTATGTTGGGGTTTCCTTTATTTTTGGCATTTACCTGTACATGACCCATATATTAAGTGCATACATTTCACCCATACAAGGTTGTGGCGGAGGCCCATGTCACAGCCTGGCATCTTATAAGCACTGCCTTAATGGGTAGCCTGGTGACAGATATGTTTGTTCCCAAGTGTGACAATGACCATATGGCAAGACAGTACAAACAGATCTGAGACCAGGCCAACTGATGGGAGCCACAGCCACCTGCCAGGCCGCCTGCTCTCCCAGCATGGCCGCACCGGCTAGATGTGAAATGGTGAACGTACATTTGTATCCCTCCAATTAGTATGATATGTTCGGTTTGGTACGGTTCCATAAGACAGAAGGTTACTTAAGAAAAAAATGAACGGAAGGACGTTGGTAGGGGAGGATAGGTGGGTTTATAAGGCAAACTTCTAGCAACCCAAAAGGTTACGCGTTCGAATCAAATCCATAGACGTTAAAACCTGCAGCTATAACGATAGCGCCGACGTCATCCACGTAGGCCTATCGAAAACTCCCGATGGCGCATGAGGCCTGGAGTATTTGAATTTAAAGCCTTATTTCAGAATGGGGCTGAATGGCACCAAACAATTGCTAAGGTTAATTAATGGTTTAAAGTGGTCGTAACAAGCAAAGGATCATGGTCAATGTAATCGTTTTCTTCCTGCCTGAGCGAGTCAACTCCCGAGCCTCCTCGTAGTCTGCCGGCCCGAGATTGGTCTGTGTCAGCATGTGTGACGACAAATGTACTAGTCAGAATGGATCACGATTTAATTAAATATCTTGATTTGTAGCGAACTTAAAACATTTTAAAAAATCACAGTGGGGATTGAACTTGATCATAAGAAACACATTTTAGACCCCAAAACGTCCTTTAAAAAAATGGTTTTGCAATTCTGCCGATCGTAATTTACATAGGTTTTCTAGGGCAGACCAGGGCTTCTGGCACTGTGAAGTTGCTACGCAGTAGCCAACCAACAAAGCTTGTGACTGCACACTCCAGACCAGACACTGGGGGCCTGATCGAATCACGGACAAATTTAGCATTTTAGGTAATTAGCAACTTTGTAACCACTTACTACTTTTAAGCCACTGCGTAAGATATCATATTAATTGGAATTGGTAACATATCATACGAATTGAAGAACGTAATATATCCTACCAAATGGGATGACGGACATCCACAAATGAAAACATATCATACTAAATTGAGGAAGACAAATTTACATTTACTATGTTACTTTGACCCCTGAGTCTAGGCTGGCTCTCCCCAGCAGCTGATAAGGCCTCTGGATATAGAGTGCAGATTAGGCTACCAGAACTTAATACTTGCACCTCTGATGATTTACATAGAAAACAGGCCAGGTTAGGGTAGAGCAGTAAATAATTTACACTGGAAAAAGATCTGTAGCCGAGGCTGGATTAATACTGTATATCTACACACTAAAAACAAATGGTTCTATATAGTGACAAATAAAAAAAATTGGGCTCGTAACGATCCCTTTTTGATGCTATAAAGAACCATGCTCATATGGTTCTAAATGAAACCTTTATAATGATATAAAGAACCCTTTCGTAAGGTTTTATAAAGAAAGAAAAAGGTTCTATATAGCACCAAAAAGGGTTCCACTATCATCATAACCCACGACTTCAACACCATCTTTAAGTTTGCCGACAAAACAACGGTGGTAGGCCTAATCACCGACAACGACGAGACAGCCCATAGGGAGGAGGTCAGAGGCCTGGCCGTGTGGTGCCAGGACAACAACCTCTCCCTCAATGTGATCAAGACAAAGGACTACATGAAAAGGAGGGCTACATGAAAAGGAGGGCTGAGCACGCCCCCATTCACATCGACAGGGCTGTAGTGGAGCAGGTCGAGAGCTTCAAGTTCCTTGGTGTCCACATCACCAACAAACTAACATGGTCCAAACACACCAAGACAGTCATGAAGAGGGCATGACAAAGCCTATTCCCCCTCAGGAGACTGAAAAGATTTGGAATGGGTTCTCAGATGCTCAAAACGTTCTACAGCTGCACCATCGAGAGCATCCTGACTGTTTGCATCACCGCCTGGTATGGCAATTGCTCGGCATCTGACGGCAAGGCACTACAGAGGGTATTGCGTATGGACCAGTACATTACTGGGGCCAAGCTTCCTGCCATCCAGGACCTCTATACCAGGCGGTGTCAGAGGAAGGCCCTAAACATTGTCAAAGACTCCAGCCACCCTAGTCATAGACTGTTCTCTCTGTTACCGTACAGCAAGTGGTATCGGAGCGCCAAGTTCAGGTCCAAAAGGCTTCTTAACAGCTTCTACCCCCAAGCCATAAGACTGCTGAACAGTTAATCAAATGGCTACCCGAACTATTTGCATTGACCCCCCATTTTTTTTTACGTTGTTGCTACTCGCTGTTTATTATTTATGCATAGTCACTTTACCTCTACCTACATATACATATTACCTCAATTACCTGGACTAACCTGTACCCCCGCACATTTATTTATTTATTTTATTTATTTCACCTTTATTTAACCAGGTAGGCTCGTTGAGAACAAGTTCTCATTTGCAACTGCGACCTGGCCAAGATAAAGCATAGTAATTCGACACATACAACAACACAGAGTTACACATGGAATAAACAAAACATAGTCAATAATAAAGTAGAACAAAAGAAAACAAAAAGTTTATATACAGTGAGTGCAAATGAAGTAAGATAAGGGAGTTAAAGCAATAAATAGGCCATGGTGGCGAAGTAATTACAATATAGCAATTAAACACTGGAATGGTAGATGTGCAGAAGATGAATGTGCAAGTAGAGATACTGGGGTGCAAAGGAACAAGATAAATAAATAAATACTGTATGGGGATGAGGTTGGTAGATAGATGGGCTGTTTACAGATGGGCTATGTACAGGTGCAGTGATCTGTGAGCTGCTCTGACAGCTGGTGCTTAAAGCTAGTGAGGGAGATATGAGTCTCCAGCTTCAGAGATTTTTGCAGTTAGTTCCAGTCATTGGCAGCAGAGAACTGGAAGGAAAGACGACAAAGGAGGAATTGGCTTTGGGGTTGACCAGCGAGATATACCTGATGGAGCGTGTGCTACGAGTGGGTGCTGCTATGGTGACCAGTGAGCTGAGATAAGGCGGGGCTTTACCTAGCAGAGACTTGTAGATAACCTGTAGCCAGTAGGTTTGGCGACGAGTTTGAAGCAAGGGCCAACCAACGAGAGCGTAAAGGGCGCAATGGTGGGTAGTGTATGGGGCTTTGCTGACAAAACGGATGGCATTGTGATAGACTGCATCCAGTTTGTTGAGTAGAGTTGGAGGCTATTTTATAGATGACATCACCGAAGTCGAGGATCGGTAGGATGGTCAGTTTTACGACCAGAGTGCTGATGCTGGACGGGCGAGCAGGTGCGGGCAGTGATCGATTGAATAGCATGCATTTAGTTTTACTTGTGTTTAAAAGCAGTTGGAGGCCACGGAATGAGAGTTGTATGACATTGAAGCTCGTTTGGAGGTTAGTTAACACAGTGTCCAAAGAGGGGCCAGAAGTATACAGAATGGTGTCGTCTGCGTAGAGATATACCAGAGAAAGAGCAACATCATTGATGTATACAGAGAAGAGATTCGGCCCGAGGACGGAACCCTGTGGCACCCCCATAGAGACTGCCAGTGGTCCGGACAACAGGCCCTCCGATTTGACACACTGAACTCTATCAGAGAAGTAGTTGGTAAACCAGGTGAGGCAGTCATTTGAGAAACCAAGGCTGTCGAGTCTACCAATAAGAATGGGGTGATTGACAGAGTCGAAAGCCTTGGCCAGGTCGATGAATATGGCTGCACAGTAATGTCTCTTATCAATGGCGGTTATGATGTCATTTAGGACCTTGAGCGTGGCTGAGGTGCACCCATGACCAGCTCTGAAACCAGATTGCATAGCGGAGAAGGTACAGTGGGATTCGAAATGGTCGGTAATCTGTTTGTCAACTTGGCTTTCAACCTTAGAAAAACAGGGTAGGATAGATATAGGTCTGTAGCAGTTTGGGTCTAGAGTGTCACCCCCTTTAAAGAGGGGGATGACCGCGGCAGCTTTCCAATCTTTGGGAATCTCAGACGATACGAAAGAGAGGTTGAACAGGCTAGTAATAGGGGTTGCAACAATTTCAGCAGATAAGTTTAGAAAGAGAGGGTCCAGATTGTCTAGACCTGCTGATTTGTAGGGATCCAGATTTTGCAGCTCTTTCAGAACATCAGCTATCTGGATTTGGGTGAAGGAGAAATGGTGGGGGCTTTGGCGGGTTGCTGTTGAGGGTGCCGGGCAGTTGACCGGGGTAGGGGTAGCCAGGTGGAAAGCATGGCCAGCCGTAGAGAAATGCTTATTGAAAATCTCAATTATAGTGGATTTATTGGTGGTGACAGTGTTTCCTTGCCTCAGAGCAGTGGGCAGCTGGGAGGAGGTGTTCTTATTCAACATGGACTTTACAGTGTCCCCGAACTCTTTTGAGTTAGTACTACAGGATGCAAATTTTTGTTTGAAAAAGATAGCCTTAGCCTTAGCTATTGATTTAGCTATTGATTTAGACAACAGTTCTCAATTAATGCAAGACACTCTTACTCACGGTTGCACAAAAAGAGCTGTGAGCAAATCATGTCCAAACATATTCTAATGAGCCACAGCCCCTACATTTGAATTATCACTAAAAGAGGAAATAACCCTTTTCTGAACTGCAAAGAACCATTGAAGGGCTCAAAGGGTTATTTTAGTCATTATGGTTCCACATAGAACCACCCCCTTTCCCAAAGAACCTTTGGGGAACCCTCAATGAATGTGTATTCTTGGACTAAAGCACCTTCGATGGAGAATCTCCATTGAACATGCTTCTTAGTCAAGGACTAGGCCTAATCTATCTCTGTCCAGGAATCCGGCCCTTGGTGTCTTGTAAAATCAGTTCGTCTGACAATCACCTCTTTACAGTCATAGTGAGGAATATCTTTCTCTCAGAAGACTCAGACTCAGATAAGGCAAAGTATTGTCACTTATAATTGACTTAAGTCAATTAAAAACAAATCTGTCAACAGGGTAAGTAAACTGAGGCTAATTTGTAGTGGTTAAGAGTTATAAAATGCCATTAATGTCATCCCATTGTCCAATGGCATTTCATTAAAGAGAAATAGAAGAATAAGGTCAAATTGGTGCTTGTCATTAACTACGTTCTTCCAGTAGTACTCTCTATATAAAAAATGTGGACTTGGTGTGCAAAGGCTCATAGTAACCTGACTTGTTGTGAGACACATTCTCCGCCATCCAAGCAGGGTCAGCGTTGTTTAAAAAAATCTTGACTGTACAACATATGGACTGTGCGCAGATGTTGTACAGTTATCATCCCCATAAAGACATGTCTTTGTCTGGACGACAGAGAGGATGGTCTCCTGATCCGGGACAGGGGCGAGGAATGCAAGGTGCCGTCAATAATCGAATCAAATCAAAGTTTATTTGTCACGTGCGCCGAATACAACAGGTGTAGGTAGACTTTACAGTGAAATGCTTACTTACAGGCTCTAACCAATGGTGAGGGAAAAAAAGGTGTGTGTGTGTGTGTGTGTGTGTGTGTGTGTGTGTGTGTGTGTGTGTAGGTAAGTAAAGAAATAAAACAACAGTAAAAAGACATTTGAAAAAAGAGTAGGAAGGCTATATACAGACACCTGTTAGTCAGGCTTATTGAGGTAGTATGTACATGTAGGCATCGTTAAAGTGACTATGCATATATGATGAACAGAGAGTAGCAGAAGCGTAAAAAGAGGGGTTGGCGGGTGGTGGGACACAATGCAGATAGCCCGGTTAGCCAATGTGCAGGAGCACTGGTTGGTCGGGCCAATTTAGGTAGTATGTACATGAATGTATAGTTAAAGTAACTATGCATATAAGATAAACAGAGAGTAGCAGCAGCGTAAAAGAGGGGTTGGGGGGGGAACACAATGCAAATAGTCCGGGTAACCATTTGGTTACCTGTTCAGGAGTCTTATGGCTTGGGGGTAAAAACTGTTGAGAAGCCTTTTTGTCCTAGACTTGGCACTCCGGTACCGCTTGCCATGCGGAAGTAGAGAGAACAGTCTATGACTGGGGTGGCTGGGGTCTTTGACAATTTTTTAGGGCCTTCCTCTGACACCGCCCAGTGTAGAGGTCCTGGATGGCAGGCAGCTTTGCCCCAGTGATGTACTGGGCTGTACACACTACCCTCTGAAGTGCCTTGCGGTCGGAGGCCGAGCAATTGCCGTACCAGGCAGTGATGCAACCAATGTTGCAGCTGTAGAACCGTTTGAGGATCTCAGGACCCATGCCAAATCTTTTTAGTTTCCTGAGGGGGAATAGGCTTTGTCGTGCCCTCTTTACGACTGTCTTGGTGTGTTTGGACCAATCTAGTTTGTTGTTGATGTGGACACCAAGGAATTTGAAGCTCTCAACCTGCTCCACTACAGCCCCGTCGATGAGAATGGGGATGTGCTCCGTGCTCCTTTTCCTGTTGTCCACAATCATCTCCTTAGTCTTGGTTACGGTGAGGGATAGGTTGTTATTCTGGCACCACCCGGCCAGGTCTCTGACCTCCTCCCCATAGGCTGTCTTGTCGTTGTCGGTGATCAGGCCTACCACTGTTGTGTCATCGGCAAACTTAATGATGGTGTTGGAGTCGTGCCTGGCCATGCAGTCGTGGGTGAACAGGGAGTTTTTTTTATTTTTTATTTTTTATTTTTATTTCACCTTTATTTAACCAGGTAGGCTAGTTGAGAACAAGTTCTCATTTGCAACTGCGACCTGGCCAAGATAAAGCATAGCAGTGTGAACAGACAACACAGAGTTACACATGGAATAAACAATTAACAAGTCAATAACACAGTAGAAAAAAAAATGGGCAGTCTATATACAATGTGTGCAAAAGGCATGAGGAGGTAGGCGAATAATACAATTTTGCAGATTAACACTGGGGTGATAAATGATCAGATGGTCATGTACAGGTAGAGATATTGGTGTGCAAAAGAGCAGAAAAATAAATAAATAAATAAAAAAAACAGTATAAAAACAGTATGGGAATGAGGTAGGTGAAAATGGGTGGGCTATTTACCAATAGACTATGTACAGCTGCAGCGATCGGTTAGCTGCTCGGATAGCTGATGTTTGAAGTTGGTGAGGGAGATAAAAGTCTCCAACTTCAGCGATTTTGCAGTTCGTTCCAGTCACAGGCAGCAGAGTACTGGAACGAAAGGCGGCCAAATGAGGTGTTGGCTTTAGGGATGATCAGTGAGATACACCTGCTGGAGCGTGTGCTACGGATGGGTGTTGCCATCGTGACCAGTGAACTGAGATAAGGCGGAGCTTTACCTAGCATGGATTTGTAGATGACCTGGAGCCAGTGAGTCTGGCGACGAATATGTAGCGAGGGCCAGCCGACTAGAGCATACAAGTCGCAGTGGTGGGTGGTATAAGGTGCTTTGGTGACAAAACGGATGGCACTATGATAGACTGCATCCAGTTTGCTGAGTAGAGTGTTGGAAGCCATTTTGTAGATGACATCGCCGAAATCGAGGATCGGTAGGATAGTCAGTTTTACTAGGGTAAGCTTGGCGGCGTGAGTGAAGGAGGCTTTGTTGCGGAATAGAAAGCCGACTCTTGATTTGATTTTCGATTGGAGATGTTTGATGTGAGTCTGGAAGGAGAGTTTGCAGTCTAGCCAGACACCTAGGTACTTATAGATGTCCACATATTCAAGTTCGGAACCATCCAGGGTGGTGATGCTAGTCGGGCATGCGGGTGCAGGCAGCGATCGGTTGAAAAGCATGCATTTGGTTTTACTCGCGTTTAAGAGCAGTTGGAGGCCACGGAAGGAGTGCTGTATGGCATTGAAGCTCGTTTGGAGGTTAGATAGCACAGTGTCCAATGACGGGCCGAAAGTATATAGAATGGTGTCGTCTGCGTAGAGGTGGATCAGGGAATCGCCCGCAGCAAGAGCAACATCATTGATATATACAGAGAAAAGAGTCGGCCCGAGAATTTAACCCTGTGGCACCCCCATAGAGACTGCCAGAGGACCGGACAGTACAGGAGGGGACTGAGCACGCACCCCTGGGGAGCTCCAGTGTTGAGGATCAGTGTGGCAGATGTGTTGCTACCTACCCTCACCACCTGGGGGCGGCCTGTCAGGAAGAGGGAGGTGTTTAGTCCCAGGGTCCTTAGATTAGTGATGAGCTTTGAGGGCACTATGGTGTTGAACGCTGAGCTCTAGTCAATGAATAGCATTCTCACATAAGTGTTCCTTTTGTCCAGGGGGGAAAGGGCAGTGTGGAGTGCAATAGAGATGGCATCATCTGTGGATCTGTTTGGGCGGTATGCAAGTTAGAGTGGGTCTAGGGTTTCTGGGATAATGGTGTTGATGTGAGCCATTACCAACCTTTCAAAGCACTTCATGGCTATGGATGTGAGTGCTACGGGTCTGTAGTCATTTAGGCAGGTTGCCTTTGTGTTCTTGGGCACAGGGACTATGGTGGTCTGCTTGAAGCATGTTGGTATTACAGACTCAATCAGTGACATGTTGAAAAACTCGCCTCCCTGCGGACCTGGCATCCTTTCACTCCCTCCTCTCTACATTTTCCTCTTCTGTCTCTGCTGCTAAAGCCACTTTCTACCACTCTAAATTCCAAGCATCTGCCTCTAACCCTAGGAAGCTCTTTGCCACCTTCTCCTCCCTCCTGAATCCTCCTCCCCCTCCCCCCCCTCCTCCCTCTCTGCAGATGACTTCGTCAACCATTTTGAAAAGAAGGTCGACGACATCCGATCCTCGTTTGCTAAGTCAAACGACACCGCTGGTTCTGCTCACACTGCCCTACCCTGTGCTCTGAACTCTTTCTCCCCTCTCTCTCCAGATGAAATCTCGCGTCTTGTGACGGCCAGCCGCCCAACAACCTGCCCGCTTGACCCTATTCCCTCCTCTCTTCTCCAGACCATTTCCGGAGACCTTCTCCCTTACCTCACCTCGCTCATCAACTCATCCCTGACCGCTGGCTACGTCCCTTCTGTCTTCAAGAGAGCGAGAGTTGCACCCCTTCTGAAAAAAACCTACACTCGATCCCTCCGATGTCAACAACTACAGACCAGTATCCCTTCTTTCTTTTCTCTCCAAAACTCTTGAACGTGCCGTCCTTGGCCAGCTCTCCCGCTATCTCTCTCAGAATGACCTTCTTGATCCAAATCAGTCAGGTTTCAAGACTAGTCATTCAACTGAGACTGCTCTTCTCTGTATCACGGAGGCCCTCCGCACTGCTAAAGCTAACTCTCTCTCCTCTGCTCTCATCCTTCTAGACCTATCGGCTGCCTTCGATACTGTGAACCATCAGATCCTCCTCTCCACCCTCTCCGAGTTGGGCATCTCCGGCGCGGCCCACGCTTGGATTGCGTCCTACCTGACAGGTCGCTCCTACCAGGTGGCGTGGCGAGAATCTGTCTCCTCACCACGCGCTCTCACCACTGGCGTCCCCCAGGGCTCTGTTCTAGGCCCTCTCCTATTCTCGCTATACACCAAGTCACTTGGCTCTGTCATAACCTCACATGGTCTCTCCTATCATTGCTATGCAGACGACACACAATTAATCTTCTCCTTTCCCCCTTCTGATGACCAGGTGGCGAATCGCATCTCTGCATGTCTGGCAGACATATCAGTGTGGATGACGGATCACCACCTCAAGCTGAACCTCGGCAAGACGGAGCTGCTCTTCCTCCCGGGAAGGACTGCCCATTCCATGATCTCGCCATCACGGTTGACAACTCCATTGTGTCCTCCTCCCAGAGCGCTAAGAACCTTGGCGTGATCCTGGACAACACCCTGTCGTTCTCAACTAACATCAAGGCGGTGGCCCGTTCTTGTAGGTTCATGCTCTACAACATCCGCAGAGTACGACCCTGCCTCACACAGGAAGCAGCGCAGGTCCTAATCCAGGCACTTGTCATCTCCCGTCTGGATTACTGCAACTCGCTGTTGGCTGGGCTCCCTGCCTGTGCCATTAAACCCCTACAACTCATCCAGAACGCCGCAGCCCGTCTGGTGTTTAACCTTCCCAAGTTCTCTCACGTCACCCCGCTCCTCCGCTCTCTCCACTGGCTTCCAGTTGAAGCTCGCATCCGCTACAAGACCATGGTGCTTGCCTACGGAGCTGTGAGGGGAACGGCACCTCAGTACCTCCAGGCTCTGATCAGGCCCTACACCCAAACAAGGGCACTGCGTTCATCCACCTCTGGCCTGCTCGCCTCCCTACCACTGAGGAAGTACAGTTCCTGCGCAGCCCAGTCAAAACTGTTCACTGCTCTGGCCCCCCAATGGTGGAACAAACTCCCTCACGACGCCAGGACAGCGGAGTCAATCACCACCTTCCGGAGACACCTGAAACCCCACCTCTTTCAGGAATACCTAGGATAGGATAAAGTAATCCTTCTCACCCCCCCCCTTAAAATATTTAGATGCACTATTGTAAAGTGGCTGTTCCACTGGATGTCTTAAGGTGAACGCACCAATTTGTAAGTCGCTCTGGATAAGAGCGTCTGCTAAATGACTTAAATGTAAATGTAAATGTAAATGTAAAAATGTGAAGACACCTGCCAGTTGGTCAGCACATGCCCGGAGCACACGTCCTGGTAATCCGTCTGGCCCCGCAGCCTTGTGTATGTTGACCTGTTTAAAGGTCTTACTCACGTCGGCTACAGAGAGCGTGATCACAAAGTCGTCCGGAACAGCTGATGCTCTCATGCATGCCCCAGTGTTGCTTGCCTCGAAGCGAGCATAGCAGTGATTTAGCTCGTCGGGTAGGCTCGTGTCACTGGGCAGCTCGCGGCTGTGCTTCCCTTTGTAGTCTGTAATAGTTTGCAAGCCCTGCCACATCCGACGAGCGTCGGAGCCGGTGTAGTAGGATTCAATCTTAGCCCTGTATTGACGCTTTGCCTGTTTGATGGTTCGTCGCAGGGAATAGCAGGATTTCTTGTAAGTTTCCGGGTTAGAGTCCCACACCTTGAAAGCGGCAGCTCTAGCCTTTAGCTCAGTGCGAATGTTGCCTGTAATCCATGGCTTCTGGTTGGGGTGTGTACGTACAGTCACTGTGGGGACGACTTCCTCAATGCACTTTTTGATAAAGCCGGTGACTGATGTGGTGTATTCCTCAATGTCATCGGAAGAATCCCGGAACATGTTCCAGTCTGTGATAGGAAAACAGTCCTGTAGTTTAGCATCTGCTTCATCTGACCATTTTTTTATAGACCGAGTCACTGGTGCTTCCTGCTTTAATTTTTGCTTGTAAGCAGGAATCAGGAGGATAGACTTGTGGTTGGATTTACCAAATGGAGGGCGAGGGAGAGCTTTGTACTCGTCTCTGCGTGTGGAGTACAGGTGAGCTAGAATTTTTCCCCCTCCCAATAAGCACTCTTTAAAGAGACAAGAGACACACAGGAGTCATCAACAGTAATAAATCAACTAAAATCACACGAGCAAATTCTAGAACATTCTAGAATTCTTCAAAATACTGCTGTTATATGGGTTCATGTGGACTGAGTGGACTCCGTACAGTGAAACCTGTTAACCCATGTATTTCACTCGGAATGGTTATGTCTTGCTAATGATAATATAATAATATATAATAGAAATGGCATATATTAACATTATATTATTATCTATTATATTATAGTATAATAATAATGATATCATAACAATATTGGCAATTTAGCAGTTTTATCCAAAGCTTCTTAGAGTCATGTGTGAATTCATTTTATATACGGGTGGTCCCCGGAATCAAACCCACTACTCTGGCCTTGCAAATGCCATGCTCTACCAACGGAGCTAAAGAGGACCACAAAATGTATAGTAAACATGAGTAAGACATTGCCTCCTAATTTACAGTCTTGTGCTACAGGCAGCCATGTAATGCAGTTCAGCTGGTGATTCTGTAGATCCGGGACCACCGGTGTATCTTGGGTGAATCCTAAATGACACCAGATATCCCTTTCTAGGGCCACGGGTTTATGCGGAGGCTGTGTCTAGTCTTGTCCACCAGCCGGCTCCACAGCAATTACCCCGGGGACGAGGTTATGCTGGTAAAAGTAATGGAGTGTCTAAGGAATTGGGTGCCATTTGGTGTGATTCCTTGGTTCCCTCATCTGAACTATCCTTTTCAGCAGTAATCCTTTGCATTAGCATTATGTGTCTCCGTAGAGCTGATGTACCAAACGATGTCTAGAAGAGAATGCATTCTCAGTCTACTTTCCTGGTAAAAAAAAAAGAGTTTGATACAACATATAGATAAACCACAGTATATTGAATTTCCTTAAAGAAACCCATGTTGGGTTTACGTAACACTTAGGCCACTAGAAACTGATGGAACCAGAGATACGGTGATGAATGGCAACCAACTTTGAACATTCAAAGTTCACAATACTGATACAGACTAAGTCAACTTTCACTTGCTGGAAAAACAAGTTCAAAGTGTCCCAATTGAATCTCAGCCTATCATGTGTACACTCATCCCTTTTAGAATGTGGGATGATGTTTTTCCTTTGAGCGTAGTCTAGCCTTCTGAGGTCTTATTTTAATTGACAGATCCACTTAATTCACCCTTGCTGACTCTGCTTATGCAATTATCATCTCCGGGTTCGTTGTTTACGACTGATGATCACATGAGGCTGGTTCTCTTGCTGTTTCCCCTATTCATGTGTTCATCCTTCCTCACGAGTTCCATCCAGCCTCATAACATGAATCGTCTTATTTCATAGTTCGACTCCGCCAGCAAATCTCTTAGGGCTTTGTGCACTGATCTTCCATCAACAGTTCTCAGAATCAAAATGCATAATAGGTTGTACTTGGAAGACGCTATGTGACACAGATGATTCCAGGAGATGAGTAACTGGGTCTTTAATCATGTGATGTAACATACCCTAGAAAGGTATGGTTAATTCACGCACGCACGCACGCACGCACGCACGCACGCACGCACGCACGCACGCACGCACGCACGCACGCACACACACACACACACACACACACACACACACACACACACAGTTGGATAAGTAGTTCAGCACCTTAATGTGATGTACAAGCATGCTCAACAGCCTAAAATCACATTCATTACCTATAACCAATTCCATGTAAGGGAATTCTCAAGATACTTCAGAATTAGACCTACAGATCCCAAATGAGCATTTCACAGAATCATCATTTTGATAAGGTGAGAAAACCAAGAAGTGGAAGAGTGGTTTATATTCCCCAGGTCTATGGTACCTTGGCCTGTATAGAGAAGTGACGTAAAGCCTGTAGCGCCTAGAATCTGTCCCCTAAACTAATTTTCATGGCCTAATTGAGTCACTCCAATCAAATCTCACTGCTGATTAACACTGTGTGTGTGTGTGTGTGTGTGTGTGTGTGTGTGTGTGCGTGCGTGCGTGTGTGATTACAAAAGGAAGACCATGTCAGATCTGGGGAGGGTGGAGAATCCCAAGTCAAAACAACCCTGAAAAGCAATGCTGATACGATCAGGTCAAATCAGCAAGGCCCAAAAATGTGTCACTCTCACATGCTAGTACTACAGAAGCTATCTCATGCTATTTTTTGTTGTTGTCCCTCTCACAAAGTCTCGCTTCCTAGAAATGTCCCAATAATCAAATAATGTTGTAGCTAAGTGATGGGACAAACACACATGGGGAGACACAAATAAAAATGTATCCAGTCATTCCTTAATTCTTCCACTGTCACGCCCTGACCTGTTTATGTCTCTATTTTGATTTGGTCAGGGTGTGAGTTGGGGTGGGTATTCTATATTCTATTATTGGTATTTCTATGTTTTGGCCGTGTAGGGTTCTCAATCAGGGACAGCTGTCTATCGTTGTCTCTGATTGAGAACCATACTTAGGCAGCCCTTTTTCCCTCCTGTCTTTGTGGGTAGTTGTCTTTGTTTGTTGGCACTATAACCTTTAGTTTCACGGTTGGTTTTTGGATTGTTTTTGTCAGCGTCATAATGATAAAAGGAATATGTACGCTCACCGCTCTGCACCTTGGTCCAGTTCATTCGACAGCCGTGACATCCAACGTCACCTGATCCATCTGGTCGTATCTTTATACAGATATGGAGCTGAGGCCATAAACCTCTGGTACATTCTACCGAGTGAGTTCTCTCCTCACTCCTAGGAGAACAGGTCTCCATGGTATTCTCTGACTGGAAGACATTCTGAGGAAGCTTGTGGGATGACAGGGCTGACATTAAGATTCTAATTGGGTTGACTTAATTCATTGTGGGTAATGTGTTAGAGGACATGTTCTTTTGGGGATTAAAGGTCGCTGAAACATAACCCTTTGACCAGCTGGTGGGCAAAGACAAGTTGTAGGAGTAATGGTGAAAGCATGTAGCCAAACCTGAGGGTTTGTTGTAATCTAATTGACCCCCTACAGTCGTATGAACAAGTTTGGGCACCACTGACAATTTCCATTTATAAATAATTGGGTGTTTGGATCAGCAATTTCATTTTGATCTATCAAATAACTGATGGACACAGTAATATTTCAGTAGTGAAATTAAGTTTATTGGATTAACAGAAAATGTGCAATATGCATCAAAACAAAATTAGACGGGTGCATAAATTTGGACACCCCAATAGAAATATCATATCAATATTTAGTAGAGCCTCCTTTTGCTAAAATAACAGCCTCTAGACGCTTCCCATAGCCTCTAATGAGTGTCTGGATTCTGGATGAAGGTATTTTGGACCATTCCTCCTTACAAAACATCTCCAGTTCAGTTAGGTTTAATGGTTGCCGAGCATGGACAGCCCGCTTCAAATCATCCCACAGATTCTCAATGATATTCAGGTCTGGGGACTGGGATGGCCATTCCAGAACATTGTACTTGTTCCTCTGCATAAATGCCCGGGTAGATTTTGGGCAGTGTTTTGGGTCGTGGTCTTGTTGTAATATCCAGCCCCGGCGTAACTTCAACTTTGTGACTGATTCTTCAACATTATTCCCAAGAATCTGCTGATATTGAGTGGAATCCATGTGACCCTCAACTTTAACAAGATTCCCAGTACCGGCACTGGCCACACAGCCCCACAGCATGATGGAACCCCCACCAAATTTCACTGTGGGTAGCAGGTGTTTTTCTTGGAACGCTGTGTTCTTTTGCCGCCATGCATAACATCCCTTGTAATGACCAAATAACTCAATCTTTGTTTCATCAGTCCACAGCAACTTATTCCAAAATGAAGCTGGCTTGTCCAAATGTGTTTGCATACCTCAAGCGACTCTGTGGCGTGTGTGCAGAAAAGGCTTCTTCCGCATCACTCTCCCATACAGCTTCTCCTTGTGCAAAGTGCGCTGAATTGTTGAACGATGCACAGTGACACCATCTGCAGCAAGATGATGTTGTAGGTCTTTGGAGGTGGTCTGCGGGCTGTTTTTGACCGTTCTCACCATCCTTTGCCTCTCCGATATTTTACTTGGCCTGCCACTTCTGGCCTTAACAAGAACTGTGCCTGTGGTCTTCCATTTCCTCACTATGTTCCTCACAGTGGACACTGACAGCTTAAATCTCAGCGATAGCTTTTTGTAGCCTTCCTCTAAACCATAATGTTGAACAATCTTTGTTTTCAGGTCCTTTGAGAGTTGTTTTGAGGCCCCCATGTTGCCACTCTTCAGAGGAGAGTCAAAGAGAACAACAACTTGCAATTGTCCACCTTAAATACCTTTTCTCATGATTGTATGCACTTATCTATGAAGTTCAAGGCTTAATGAGCTCACCAAACCAATTGTGTGTTCCAATTAATCAGTGCTAAGTAGTTACAGGTATTCAAATCAACAGAATGACAAGTGTGCCCACATTTTTGCATAGCCTATTTTTCACATCTGATTTAATTTCATACAACTTAATATTGCTACACTAAAAATCTTTGTCTGGACAATACCCTAGTACTCAGCTTTTATTAGAAAATGAAAGGCATGCCACTGTGATCATTTTCTGTGACGGCAGAGTAAATTATTATGCAGCCTCAGAGGGGTGCCCAAACTTTGGGTCCTTGAATTTGTTTTAATTTTCTTATTGAATGCTTGGATTCATGTATTCAACCACATGACTAGAATTTGAAACAAGAAATCATTCGACTTCATAAGCGTTTCAACAATGTCTTTTTTTCTCTCTCTCCCTGTGCAGGCGGGTGCTTATTAATCTGGTATGATGTAACCCATAAGCTTTGTTAGTTAAAGCATTTATCCACTGAATTATTGCACACAGGAGGTATTGCAGAGACAATACCCTTCATCAATTCCTATTCATTTATTTTGTCAGGTGTGACATCTGAATTTGATTAGGATGTAGATTAGTGGGTCACACTCACTTAATAATGGCAGATGCAGACCATTCTATTCTCATTCAAAGTCCCAATTGGGAACATTGGCATATAGTGCATTCGGGAAGTATTCAGACCCTTTGACTTTTCCAATATTTTGTTACTTTACAGCATTATTCTAAAATTGATTCAGCAACTTGTCCAAGCCTCCCCCATTTATCCTTCACCCAAATCTAGATAGCTGATGTTCTGAAAGAGTTGCAAAATCTGGACCCCTACAAATCAGCTGGGCTAGACAATCTGGACCCTCTTTATCTAAAATTATCCACCACAATTGTTGCAACCCCTATTACCAGCCTGTTCAACCTCTCGTATCGTCTGAGATCCCCAAAGATTGGAAAGCTGCCACGGTCATCCCCCTCTTCGAAGGGGGAGACACTCTAGACCCAAACTGTTACAGACCTATATCTATCCTACCCTGCTTTTCTAAGGTCTTCGAAAGCCAAGTCAAAAAACAGATTACTGACCATTTCGAATCCCACCGTACCTTCTCCGCTATGCAATCTGGTTTCTGAGCTGGTCATGGGTGCACCTCAGCAAAGCTCAAGGTCCTAAACGATATCATATCTGCCATCGATAAAAGACAATACTGTGCAGCCGTATTCATCGACCTGGCCAAGGCTTTCGACTGTCAATCACCACATTCTTATCGGCAGACTCAACAGCCTTGGTTTCTCAAATGACTGCCTCGCCTGGTTCACCAACTACTTCTCAGAGAGTTCAGTGTGTCAAATTGGAGGGCCTGTTGTCCGGACCTCTGGCAGTCTCTATGGGGGTGCCACAGGGTTCAATTCACGGGTCGACTCTTTTCTCTGTACACATCAATAATGTCGCTCTTGCTGCTGGTGATTCTACGCAGACGACACCATTCTGTATACTTCTGGCCCTTCTTTGGACACTGTGTTAACTAACCTCCAGACGAGCTTCAATGCCATAAAACTCTCCTTCCGTGGCCTCCAACTGCTCTTATATGCAAGTAAAACTAAATGCATACTCTTCAACCGATTGCTGCCTGCACCTGCACGCCCGTTCAGCATCACTACTCTGGACGGTTCTGACTTAGAATAAATACGTAGACAACTACAAATACCTAGGTGTCTGGTTAAACTGTAAACTCTCCTTTCTCCAATCCTTAATTTTGATCTAGAATAGGCTTCCTATTTCGCAACAAAGCATCCTTCACTCATGCTGCCAAACATGCCATCATAAAACAGACTATCCTACCGATCCTTGACTTTGCCGATGTCATTTACAAAATAGCCTCCAACACTCTACTCAGAAAATCGGATGCAGTCTATCACAGTGCCCTCTGTTTTGTCATCAAAGCCCCATATACTACCCACCGCTGCGACCTGTATGCTCTCGTTGGCTGGCCCTCGCTTCATATTCGTCGCCAAACCCACTGGCTCCAGGTCATCTATAAGTCTTTGCTATGTAAAGCCCCACCTTATCTCAGCTCACTTCTCACCATAGCAGCACCCACCCGTAGCACGCGCTCTAGCAGGTATATTTCACTGGTCACCCCCAAAGCCAATTCCTCCTTTGGCCGCCTTTCCTGACAGTTCTCTGCTGCCAATGACTGGAATGAATTGCAAAAATAACTGAAGCTGGAGACTCATATCTCTCCCACTAACTTTAAGCATCAGCTGTCAGAGCAGCTCACAGATCATTGCACCTGTACATAGTCCATCTGTAAATAGCCCATCCAACTACCTCATCCCCATATTGTTATTTTTTGTTGTTGTTGCTCCTTTGCACCCCAGTATCTCTATTTGCACATTCATCTTCTGCACATCTATCACACCATTGTTTAATTGCTAAATTACTTAGCCACTACGGCCTATTTCTTGCCTTACCTCCCTAATCTTACCTCATTTTCACACTCTGTATATAGATTTTTCTATTGTGTTATTGACTGTACGTTTGTTAATTCCATGTGTAACTGTGTTGTTGTTTGTGTCGCACTGCTTTGCTTTATCTTGGCCAGGTCGCAGTTGTAAATGAGAACCTGTTCTCAACTGGCCTACCTAGTTAAATAAAGGTGAAATAAAAAAAATAAAAAAAACACTCAATACCCCCATAATGACATGGCAAAAACAGGTGTAGAAATGTTTGCACATTTTTTCATAAAAAAAACAATATCACATTTACATAAGTATTCAGACCCTTTACTCTGTACTTTGTTAAGAACCTTTCAAGCTCTGTAAGGTTGGATGGGGAGCGTCACTGCACAACTATTTTCAGGTCTCTCCAGAGATGTTCGATCGAGTTCATGTCCTGGCTCTGGTTGGGCCACTCAAGGACATTCAGAGACTTGTCCCGAAGCCACTCCTGCATTGTCTTGGATGTGTGCTTAGGGTTGTTTTCCTGTTGGAAGGTGAACCTTCGCCCCAGTCTGAGATCCTGAGCTCTCTGGAGCAGGTTTTCATCAAGGATCGCTCTGTACTTCTCTGTTCATCTTTCCCTCGATCCTGACTAGTCTCCCAGTCCCTGCCGCTGAAAAACATCCTCACAGCATGATACTGCCACCACCATGATCACCGTAGGGATGGTGCCAGGTTTCCTCCAGACATGACACTTGGCATTCAGACCAAAGAGTTAAATCTTGGTTTCATCAGACCAGAGAATCTTGTTTCTCATGGTTTGAGAGTCTTTAGGTGCCTTTAGGCAAACTACAAGTGAGCTGTCATGTGCCTTTTACTTAGGACTGGCTTCCATCTGGCCACTCTATCATAAAGTTATGATTGGTGGAGTACTGCAGAGATGGTTGCCCTTCTGGAAGTTTCTCCCATCTCCACAGAGGAACTCTGGAGGTCTGTCAGAATGACCATCGGGTTCTTGGTCACCTCCCTGACCAAGGCCCTTCTCCCCCGATTACTCAGTTTGGCCGGGCTCTTGGAAGAATCTTGGTGGTTCCCAACTTCTTCCATTTAAGAATGATGGAGGCCACTGTGTTCTTCAGGACCTTCAATGCTGCAATGTTTTGATTCCCTTCTCCAGATCTGTGCCTCGACCCAATCCTGTCTCAGAGCTCTACGGACAATTCCTTTAACCTCATGGCTAGTTTTTTGCTCTGACATGTACTGTCAACCGTGGGACCTTAAAAAATCAAATCAAATCAAATGTATTTACATAGCCCTTCTTACATCAGCTGATATCTCATAGTGCTGTACAGAAACTCAGCCTAAAACCGCAAACAGCAAGCAATGCAGGTGTAGAAGCACGGGGACTATGAAAAACTCCCTAGAAAGGACAAAACCTAGGAAGAAACCTAGAGAGGAACCAGGCTATGAGGGGTGGCCAGTCCTCTTCTGGCTGTGCCGGGTGGAGATTATAACAGAACATGGCCAAGATGTTCAAATGTTCATAAATGACCAGCATGGTCAAATAATAATAATCACAGTAGTTGTCAAGGGTGCAGCAAGTCTGCACCTCAGGAGTACATGTCAGTTGGCTTTTCATAGCCGATCATTAAGAGTATCTCTACCGCTCCTGCTGTCTCTAGAGAGTTGAAAACACAGGTCTGGGAAAGGTAGCACATCCGGTGAACAGGTCAGGGTTCCATAGCAGCAGGCAGAACAGGTGTGTGCTTTTCCAAATCATGTCCAATCAATTGAATTTACCACAGGTGGACTCCAATCAAATTGTAGAAACATCCAAGGATGATCAATGGAAACAGGATGCACCCGAGCTCAATTTCAAGCATCAAAGCAAAGAGTCTGAATACTTATGTAAATAAGGCATTTCTGTTTTTTATTTTCAAATACATTTGCAAACATTTCTAAAAACGGTTTTCACTGTCAGTATGGGGTATTGTGTGGATTGATGAGGAAAACATTTCATTTGATCCATTTTAGAATAAGGCTGTAACGTAACAAAATGTGAAAAAGTCAAGGGGTCTGAATACTTTCCGAATACACTGTAAGAGCATAACCATCTGTAATTGCGAAGGTGTAAATGACCATGCCAACAATGCTGTCCTCAGTTGAGGATTCAGAACTCTATGGTACCCCCTGATGGTCATATTTGGCATTACTTTTAATGACGACATGATGTGCGACTGCGCAGAGATGGTACGTCACACTTTCGCTTAACAGAGTAATGTAATCAACTAGCTAGCTAGCTGGGTACGAATTAAATTATTTTACTCTAATAATGTCGGTCTATCACGACGAAGTTGAGATCGAGGACTTTGAATATGACGAGGATGAAGAGACATACTATTTTCCCTGCCCATGTGGCGACAGATTTGCCATAACCAAAGTAAGTACCGCGTGAGGAGATCCCCTGCGAGTCACGTTGTGCCAACTAGCCTGTGATGGTTGTACTTAATATCTCTACTTGCAGGAGGATTTGGAAAATGGTGAAGAAGTAGCGACGTGTCCGAGCTGCTCGCTCATTGTTAAAGTAATCTACGACAAGGTTCGTGTTTAGGTAGCCTCGGTGTCTCACGTTCTGATCGAGTCAACGAGACTAAACGAGAATTAGGAGGCCTCGCGAGACTAGTGTATTGATGGCCCCACCTTTGTCCTTGAATATATTTTTTCTCTTTCTCTGATATTGTAACTATTGTGTTTATGATGCCTAATCTATTTCTCTATTAACCAGGAGGAATTTATGTCTGGGGAGATAATCGAAGCACCAGCTACAGAGAGCAGATTGAAACTGGCTCAGTCCTCCTGACAGCAATGACACACTTCTTCAGTTTCTCATCTACCATCAGTAAAAGTGGACCCTGTTGCATTTGTATGTGCTCCCACACAACACAAAGGCACACTATGAACGATATGCTTCACTGGTGAGGTCTGGGATGGAGGATTCTCAGCATTCATTCACAGGTTCCTGACATTGATTTTGCAGAGTTACATAAAAGGACCCAAACTACTACCATTTGCACAACGTATTTAAATAAATCCTTTATTCTTTTAAGTCTTTCAATCCTTTTTTTTATAAGACAATGTTATGCATTTTTGTTGATTCCTCAAGATTAAATCTGGATGAAGTGAATACTGTTTTTTTTCTTCTTGTTAACTGCTTGTAGTTTTCAGGTTTGAACAGCAGGGGAGGCAGATGTTCAAGGAAAAATACAGGCCTACTTACTGTACACTGTACAGGGAATAAATAGAGTGCTGTTGGGGAAAACGGGTGTATAGACTTCTCTCTATTCTAACCTAACAGATACTATCCTTGGGATTCCTGAGATTGTTTCAATTTAAAAGGAATGAGCTGGGGTAAGAAATATGGTGGAAACTCTTTAGCCCATGCTTAGGCCAATCTTACAAAGCCTTACATACCCTTTACTTGGAACATATTTCAACAGTGTAGTACTCTGCCATTTGTAATGCCATGTTTTAAAACAGGGATTTGGTTTCAGTGGTTATGTGCGAGCCAGTGATCTTCTTGACCCTTACATTTTTAATCTATGAGTCATACGAGAGACATGAATTATTCATATTGGCTGTTCATTATGATGTGTATGTTATGGATGGACAAGTTGCTGAATTACAATTCCCTATTTACTTACCCTTCTCTCCCCCTCATGGATAAAAAAAAAAAGCATTGGATTGGCGTAAGCTGGGTCTAGCATGCAAGTTCTCACCATTCTTCTCTTACACCAGTCCCATTCCTTTAAATCCAGAAAGAGTACAGAATCGTCCCTCAGCCAATACAATAAAATGACTCATTCCAAACACCCACATAACCATATATTACAATATTGACTGGTACTGTGTCAGCATAGCTACTGTTTCACACCACCAGCTCTCCTTATTGGCTCCTTCACAGCAGGGCCTGACCTGTCAGAGAGAGGAGAGGAGTGTTCCAAATGGCACCCTATTCCGTACATAGTGCACTACCTTTGACCAGAGCCCTATAGGCTCTAGTCAAAAGTAGTGCTCTGTGTAGGGAATAGAGTGCCATTTGGGAGAAATCCAGGGAGAGAACATGATGGTGTCCTTCACATGATATTGAAGGTCCTGCCTGTCTATTTATCCAATATCCAGTTAGCTCTGTGGCTGATGCTGTGGCAATACGTCTAACTGCATCTCTCATCAGGGGGGCCACAGCAACGGCAGACAGGCATTGACAAACACGCCAGCACTCAGTCAGAGGAGCCTCACAGAGCAGGTCACTGCTGAGGGAGAGAGAGAGTTAGAGCACTGAGCAGTAGCATTCATGATGTTTGTGTGGTGTGTGGATGGCATTATGTACCACTACTCCCTCACATCTGGAGGAAAATAGTCATTATTCATGTGACGATAATCGTTTGTGTGAAGTGTGATAATCAGTCACAAAGAGTCATGAATTGCTCTGTTGAGAGGGATATACATTATACAAGACAATGCAAATGTGATGTAATGTATGTACAATAATTGTGTTGTGCTCTGTGCTCCCTACCCACTGCTTTTGGCAAGCGTGACGTCACATTTCAAGGCAGTTGGTTGAGCTGGAGGTAGAGGAGGAGACGAGCAACCCAGCGAGTTGAAAAAAAGAAGAAAAAAAAGATAACCAATCGTATTGGTTTTTAAACGTCAACTTTTAGACCTCGAAAGTGAATATCGAAGACTATTTTTGCAAATTCCCGAGCTGATAATCAGATTCAACTGGAGAAACCACCAAGGTAAGAACACTGCTGACGAACTGAGCGCAAAGTTATGGTTGCTTGCTTGACGGGAGGTGCGGTTGGTAATAACTGGCATTTGTGGATTTTGGTTAATGACACCGTTACGAGCGGATTCAGATTGTTATTTTTTAGATGCTAAAATACAGCAGTCAGAATAATGCTCGTGGATTCGGCGCCGAGAAAGTAGAATAGTATTGTTGTGTTTGTCCATGCGGTTTTCTGTCTCCTCGGTGGCTTTGTCAATGGCAGTACAATACAATAGCCCATTGCCGCTTGGTAGGCTACGACAGAGATGGGTGTTTGCGCTTTTCCTAATATTCTTTGAAACATTGTATTAGTTATGTTTCAAACTTTAACATTATATCTCTTGAATAATCACTCCGCTTCGATTTTCCTTCGTGGTACATTTGTTTACATACTGTGGTTAGACAGTCTTGGTGAGCAACATGTAGGCCTATTTGCAATAAGCGTTATTTTTTTATTCTCTGTAAAAACGTGCTCATACATGCCCTGTGTAGTTGTTGATTTACAAACCCAATATATAAAATATAATACATTCTGCCTATCTGTTTCTGTTGTTTTCTCATAGTGAGGTGATAGTGAGGTTTTTTGATGGCTATGATAAGGTGTGGTGTACCTGTTTTTGCTCAACTGTAACAACCTGAAAAACTGTGGCGATGAAGAAGATGCAACCATTATTCTCTCTATGTCAGAGGGTGTAGGCTTGCAAGCCCAAGAGGTGTACGCAAGATGGGACTCAAACCTTTTCGTGCAATGAACACCTTCAGATCTTAGGCCTACATTTTCTTTGGCCACACCTAAACCACTGGAGGCTCCTCAGAGGAGGAAGGGAAGGACCATCCTCCTCCAGTGAATTTCATTAAAATAGTAAAACATTAAAAGTTATCATTTTTAGATAAAATTGTAAATATAGTCACGTCACCAAATAATTGATTAAACACACTGTTTTGAAATGAATGTCTACAGTAGCCTCAACAGCACTCTGGGGGCGGCAGGTGGCCTTGCGGTGGACTAGTAACCGGAAGGTTGCAAGATTGAAACCCTGTGCTGATAAGGTACACATCTGTCATTCTGCCCCTGAACAAGGCGGTTAACCCACTGTTCCTAGGCCGTCAATGAAAATAAGAATTGGTTCTTAACGGACTTGCTTAGTGAAATATATATATATTTTTAAAACAACTCTGTAGGATAGCACCATGGTGTAGCTGGAGGACAGCTAGCTTCTGTCCTCCTCTGGGTACATTGACTTCAATACAAAACCTAGGCAGCTCATTCTCACCCGCTTCCATAGACTTACACGGTAATTATAACAACTTACGGAGGATGTCCTCCAACCCATCATCACCCATCAAAGGATCAGAGAATGAAATCATAAGCTACAACTATCTAGCACTGCAGTGCATAAAATGTGAACAGTTTTGAACAAATTAATTTGTAAAAAAAATGAAGGAAAGCTATATTTTGTATTTTTTTTCTCACTTTCACTTACTTAGCTAAATAAATGCAACTAGCTAGCTAGTTTAGGCAACTCCAGTCCTTGTGCGCCTGATTGGTGTCAAACTTTTTCGCTATCCCTAGCAAACACAGCTGATTAATCAAATTGCGTGCTAAAATGAAGATCATGATTAGGTGATTATTGGAGTACGGTGTGTTAGCTCGGGCTGGGGCAAAACTGACAACAATCAGGCCCTCAAGGATTAGAATTGCCCACCCCTGGCCTACTCAAACACCCGGCTCAAACAGAGGGATACTATGTTAGCTAGCTGGCTATGACTATCCAACAGCTTTTGGTTTTACTAATTTATTACTAAACTGTTTTTCTGAACTGCTTACTGACTACACTGTAACGTTACTTCATGATTGTAGCGGGTTTGCTAACATGTTAGGTATCTTGACTATGACGTTATTTTAGCTAATATGGTGACAACGATGTAGGCTGTGTGTAGAGGTTATGATATGGTTTGGCTTGTAAAGGTTTTTTCGCCTGGTCATTTACAGCTGATGTGTTCGGCATTGAAGTCCACAAGGGAAGGGAAAAGGTGAGAGGAATACAACGTGGCTGCTATAAAAGTGAACTGTGTTTACGTGTGATCAGGGGTGTATTCAGTCTGACGATTCTGTTGAAAAACATTTCTTAAATGAAATGAAACAGGGATAAACATACCTGAATTTGTCCAATAGAAACTCTTGTTTGCAACTGTTGGACTATTGATTACACCCTAGATCAGCTAGATGCAGGCAAGATCTGATCTGATTGGTCAAAAGGCTAAGTGAAAAAAATATATCAGAATAGGGCTCCCTGTGTAAACGCAGCCAAGGAATCTTCTGCACCTGTGCTAGAGAAACCAGAAATTCACTCTCTGTTTTTCTCACTGCAAATTATTTCCTCTACCTGCGCAGGACTAACTTAGAGAATAGTAATATCCTTCACAGACATACTATTTTCATCAGTCTGCTACAATGGATAATTGAAGTCCAATAAGTCATGAATTAGTTATGTACCACATAGGGTGGTGCAAAATGTCACTGGTAACATAATTTGACTCTCAAATGCATTCCAACGGTTTTGCTTCAGTTCTCACACTGCTATTAAAAGCAAATCAAAATAGCAGTCTAAACTATAAATAGAGAGAATGAGTCTTTGGATGTAGACTGACTAGTTGTTGAATAACATGCATTGGCATCCAGACCTATGAATGTAGGCTAGAGGAAGCATGAAATTATTATGGTTAATCTTGGTCAATCATAGTATTTTTTAACATAAATAATATATGACTCTTAGATGGATACTTTGGGATTTTGGAAATGGGGCCCTTTATGTACTTCCCCAGAGTCCATCATTTTTGTCTTTGTGTGTGGTTTGAAGGAAGTTGCTAACTAGTGCTAGCACAATTGCTAACTAGTGCTAGCACAATTGCTAACTAGTGCTAGCACAATTGCTAACTAGTGCTAACACAATTGCTAACTAGTGCTAGCACAATTGCTAACTAGTGCTAGCACAATTGCTAACTAGTGGAAAATACCCATAGACTTACAGTCATTGTGCTAATGCTAGTTAGAAATAGCTCGCGACACTACGTCTAACTTCCTTCATACTGGACACAGAGACATAAAAATTATATCAACTAGTTCATCGGACTCTGGGGAAGGAGATTGCCAAAATCCTGAATTATCGCTTTAAACTGTGAAAATGAAATCTGGGAATGAATTTAACCTTTGTAGTACTGCAGAGTTATGTGTTTCTACCGTATCCCAAAGTGAACCTGCATGGCCAAAAATAATATCCAAGCTCCAGGTTTGAAATGTCTCTCTGCAGAGCGTTGTAATTGCCTGTAAAACGCCTCCTCTCGAATGACGTTAGCTGCCTCTTGACTGTGATATTAGCACACAGTCCAGTTAAGTGTTCAGCTAGTTCACAATGTGTCAACTTAACAGGCTACAGCAGACGGCATGTTTCACAAAATGGACTGGTTCCAACTCCCAAGAGAAATATTGTTAGAACTTCATTAGCTACATAGTTGTAGCAAAGCAATTACACTCAACTGGCTTGCAAATGTTGTGTAGTGCAAAGTCCTTGACCAATCCAAGCCAGCTCACAGCACAATCAGGCAGGCCATTATCGATAAGAAGGTCTCCCTCTACTCTGCTTTATTTCCCCAACAGTTGGGTGAAGCAGAACGAGAAGGAGAGTGATGTTGATGGATGTCTGGAATAAGTCTTTTTTTATTATTAGAGGTCGACGTGGAAAAAGTAGCCTTTTAATATTTAATCGCTGTGCAGTGAATCATCGATGCCATGAACAAGAATGAGTTTGGGTAATGGTACTTTAAAAGTATTGGAGGAAACTTTGACTTTCCTTTTACACGAGGTAAATGTTATCCAGCACATAAAAGCAAACTCCTGTGCCAGCGGTTACTGAGACAGAGCTGTAACATAACCTTAATGCTCAGCGTCTGCACTATATAGGGAATAGGGTGCCATTTGGGATGCAACCAGTGAATCCAAGAAAAAAATCGGGCTGAGCCACATCCTGGTCAGTATGACCCAGAACGAACCCAATGGTAGTATAGATTATGCACAGGGCATTTGATCATACTAGTGCACTCAAACATGGTTTCTTTCGTCACATGAAAGATTATCCCAGTAGCATGCTGTAACCTCTGAACATGAGGAGGCATGGGCAGGGGAGGCACAATGATCCGCTCTGTTTGGTAGTGAGGGCTGACGCACTTCCCGGACCCTCACGTTGGGAGCATATGTCTTGCCGATTTGGATGCGGAACTGCTAGTGCCCCTGGCAGCAGTAGGATACTTCTGTGTGGCGCCACTTGCTCTATCTTTTCTCCATTGCAAAGGGGTTCATATACGTGGCTTGCAGTATAACACTAGTTACCGGACCTTATGTCACTTCGCCTGGTCTTTATATTGTATCTCGTTCCTCCCTCTCCACTTGTCCTTCACCTTGGAGAATGTAGTGTGGTAATATTTGATATGTGTGCGCATATGCTATATTGTGTATATACCTCACATGCAATGAATCTATTAAAAAGTATATCTGACTCCATAAAGATTATTTAGCAATATGCAAGGTGCTATGTAGACCATGTGCAAGTATTATGCTTTTCTAAGTGTATTTAATTACGTTGTAAAAGTGAACAATACATTATACATGGCATAAAGCTTAAGTTACAAAGCATTACAAGGCACTGAATCTCAGCAGGTCATGAACAAAAAATAGAATGAGACAATGAATCTAAGACCTTTTATAACATCTTCACATACTGTGAAGTTAACCTCCAATCAGATATCAGACCTACACGATGTAATACCAACAGAAACTCAGCTTCTCAGAGGTGTGACAATGGGAGTTGGTGAGATCAACACAGAGGAGGCTGAATTCCTGAGAAGATGATAATAGCTTTTTGCATAGAGTGTTAATCAGAAGAGTCACTGCGGGGGCTGCCCTACAACAATATTCTCTAACACTTCTTACTAGAGGAAGGAGTTCAACTTCCTGTATCTCTCTACTATATTTCAGAACACCATTTGAACCAGTCTTTGATTCTGTCTGTGGGAACTTGGTAGTGCGCTAACTTTTAGGGTAGCTGTAAAACATGACACTAGTTGGCGAGGAGCAGTGTTGCTAATTTGTTACGAGGATACTTTACCGAGTGAGTTTTTGACACAGTTCCAGTAGCCAGGAATATTTCCAGTATCAGGGCTAGAGTTGGAGTCTCGCTTCTCGAGTGAAGGTGCTATTTGAGCATTCTCCATTTTGGAGTTGAAGCGGGCAAGCATAGACGGTGCATGTGTTGGTGTACGTGAATACAACTGGGTTTGAAACATAGGCCTAAAGCCTTGGGATGCTTGTGATCTCGAGGGCTGCTTGCCGGAAGAGAACATTGTGCTGGGGAAGAAATCCTCACCACTGTTGCTGTTTCTTATCGTGTGAAAGGGTCCTACCGGGGAGTTTCTGCTTGTAGACAGATGTCAAAAAGGCAGACGTTGGATTACCTTGGCTTCTGGTCAAAGCCAGTCAAGAAATCCATGGGCTGTAGTGCGTAGGCAGACCAAAGGGCTGTCAAGGGGAGGCCACTTTTTGGATTGTGAAGGCGTCTGTAGCTTAAATAAGATAGCCTAATTGCAGCGTGTGTGTGTACGCGTTTGCAACTGCATCTTTGGTCTGCCCTGTTTAAGCCTGAAGACAGACAGTGTTCCTCCACCCCAGAGCTCTGAGATTGGTAGTCATTACCGAACTCTGACACATCATAGTACCTCTGTTTCAGGCGCCGGCTACATAATGATGTCATTCCCGCGTCCCACAGGGCCACAGCGTTGCGTGTTCAGGTTTGCCAAGACAGAGACTCATCCAGAGGGGAAAAACAGAACAGGAGAGGGAACCTTTCAACATACAAGAAATGGTTGTTCCTTTTTCAAGGGGAGCAGATTCCAAGAGAAAAGGGAATCTACAACATTGACTCTCCAGTGAATCAGAGTCAACGTGAAAGAGGATGTTATGTAGCCTAACAACGTAGACTAGTGTGTATGACTAAGTAAGCCGTATGCAGATAATAGACACACACCCCATGCAGTTTCCAGTTTGTACATTTCTTTGTGTTGACCTAGACTAGAGCAGGCCTCACAACAGGCTGGATGACAGTGAGATTACTCTACCGTGGTAATGTGAACTGCAACAGGAGCACAGTATAATGCCGAGACATTTGTCTGTTGTGTTGAGTGTGCGTGTCAGAGAGGGTCTGTCAGAGTAGGGATTTTACACTTCCGAGGTCAAAGAGCAATTCTATCAGTGAAGCAGAGCCTGGTGTCACCAGATCATAATCATTGTCACAGAACACCTTTGTCACTTGTGACTCTGGCTGTCGATGCTAAATGGGACAAAGTGAAACCCGGGAGGGAGGGAGAGATTGAGAGGGAGAAAGGCGAAGGGAGAGAAGGAGAAACAGCCCCTGTAGAGATGTCTAACAAAATCTGACAGTTACCCAAAAGTTGTCGCGTTTGGCAGTTGATCTCATTAAGATGTGCTGACCTCGGAAGCATTATTCCTTAATTGGTCTGAGCTAATAAAAGATTTTCACTAGAAGATGGCTCATGGGTAGGTTACAGTGTCTCTGGGAACCTTGTTGCTAGCTTGCACTGTTTCCTCTCCTTTCATGTGGTGGTGGAAATGTCAGTTGTTGTGTTTGGATAAGAAGTAATTTGAAAATTCTCCATCTGTTCTATCTTCCACCGGTATGTTTGTGAAATGGATGATTTTCCCATCTGTGATTCTCTGAGACGTACGGCGTCTGCTTCTGTTCTGTCTCTAGGCGTATAGTAACGGCTCCGCCGACTCCACCAATGTGAGATATTTGAATATTTCATGAGTATGTCTTTTTACCTGCTTTGTCCCACTTTTCCTCTGGAATATAGATTTCACAGTTTCTCACTGTCTGCTTTCTCAGCACCTCAGCTCAGAATGACAGATTTTAACACCAGTTTGGAGGCGGTTGCTATCACAACAGTCTTAGGATGTGCAGTGGATGCCAGATTTCCACAACAATCACTTCACTTCAAATCTCAACATCTTAGTTCGTACCTGGAAGAATGACTATAGAGTTTTTCAGGAATTGGGGCCAAGACGAATTCCCCAACATCTATTTTGTTACCTCAAGTAAATCAGGGTTTGAAACACGCAAATTTCAATCACGGGAGAGATCAATGAAAACCTGAAGATGCCTGTCAGAGTCAGACGGCCACAGTCTCTGCTAACCCAGTATGCTGGCAACAGAGATGCTTCGAGCTCCAGTTCTTTCAGTTCAGGTTCATTTGATGAATGCTAGAGAGTACAGGGGCTTTAACTACAAACTGCCCGCTGTGTACGGTCAAATGAGGGATTCCTCTTCCAGGAAACGTTAGACAGGTCCTGGTTATCACCAAAACAACCTCCGTCCAGCCGAGGCATCCACAGCTTCCTGCTATGGTGGTGAATTGCACAGATTCATGTGGACTTTCATAATGTCTTTTAAAACAAGCCCTTTCTGAGCTTGTTTTAGGCTAACTGCTGTGGAGATGAGATGTTAGATTCCACTGCTGTGACATTTTGAATGAGTTTAAAGGATCTGAAAAGCATAATCTTGCTAGCTACCCTTCATAGCAGCCGCCAACTCAGGTTTAGGCTAATACACTAATATCACGCATCGTAATTACTTTTATCGCCACTTAAAAGCCCTTTTGCTCAAAGTTATTCAGAGATTTTGCAGTCATTGGGTAGTCCTATTCAACAAGTAGAATAGGACTACCCTTACATTTGACGTTTTAATTATCTAGCAGACAATCTTAACCAGAGCGACTTACAGAAGCAATTAGGGTTAAGTGCCTTGCTCAAGGGCACATTGAATCTTTGTTTTGTTTTACCTAGTCCGCTCTGGGATTCAAACCAGCAATCTTTCGATTACTGTCTCAATGCTCGTCCGAAGTTTGAACCACGGGGATGGCAAATTCACTTTTCAGATGCAGCACCTGACAGCACACACTACTTTTAGATGGTTGTTTTGTGACTATGGACTGAGAAAAAAATACTTTGCAGCAGGCTTGTCATTAGAATAGGCCTACGTCGTGACCTGCGCTTGACCTCATAAACTATCCATTCAATCATGATGAGTCATGAGTATGTGACCTTTACCGGAATGTCAGAATGCCTCATGGAACTGCTCATCCAGTGTTGAGCAGATGGGATGCTTGCTGTGAAAATTAAACTGGGGACATTGTTCTGTAGGTATGTTACCTGATGGCTCTAATAGCCTACTGTGCTCATGACACTAATACCCTGACTACACCGCTCGCGTCGCGTGCGCGAGCGTTGCAAAATACATTTAGGAATCTATATTGTTCAATTATTGCACCCACACTGCTCGCGCGAGCGTCTGCGTTGCCAAGGGTTAAAATAGAAGTCATTCCTATTTCTGACGCAGATCACCCTGCAACTCCTGTCTCTCCCATCTCCTCATTGGTTTATAGAAGCAGGTACCCACGTGCCATCTCCTCATTGGTTATACCCACGTGGGTAATTGAAAGATGAAATGTTTTGCCGGTTGTCGTGGTAACACTATGAAAGTGTAGATGCCAATCACCATATAAGTTCAAAGATGAAAAAGCCTGGAAGGAGGAGAGATGACTAGAAACGATTCAGTTGACCTTTTTATGTGTGGATTAACTGTCGGAGGTCAAATAACAACTCAATGTTTATATCCAAGGACAAATTAGCTAGCAACAGCAAGCTAGCTAAATAGGACAAATTAGCTAGCAAGTGCAAGCTACATGTTTAATGCTTTTCAACCTGTCCCCAAATTAATGTCATTGGTTCAGAGTTTGTTTTGATATTTTAACCTGCGTGTAATGATCGCGTTTGGTGTAGGGGGACAAAATACATTTATGCACGATAGCGCACGATGGCCCACGCACGCAGACGGTTTGGGTTCCGTGTAAACAGTGTGATAGAACAATAATATAACTGTGTTATTTTGGCCATGGAAGAAGCTAAATCGAACAGACATCAAGATTACATTTTGGTCTACTGTCGGAGGCTAAAACTAAATACTTAGTTATGTTTCTGTTTGTGTGCCACCATGCCTCACTGTCAACAGAGGCAGCAGGGTAGGGTGAGGCAGAGCCTGCCTCTGAGTCTAACTGTGGAGTGATTATTCTCTCTAGAATGTTCTAGAGTTGTCTCTCTCTCTCCCTTTCCCTCTCTCTCTCCTCTTACCCTCTTTCCCTATCTCTCTCTCACTCTCTCCACTATCTATCCACTCAAACCTCCATTCCTAGCAGCTCTTTCCCAACGGGAGCATGTTACAGTGCTATTTTTACCAGCTAGCGGGGAGGGATACGGCACAAGCCGTGGACAGGCTGAACAGGAGTCAGGACCACATTTGAACTGAGAAGTGGTTCCAAAAGGTTGGTTATGTAAAAAAATATATATATATTGGAAAGGATTGGTTTATGTAAGAGAGCTTGCTGTTGTTGACGGGTCAATATGTCTTTTCCCACTGGTTTCTAAGAAGGGCAGGCTCTTCAATTCAGAAGGGCAGGATCTTGCTCCCTTGCACTTTCTGGGCAGGCCCTGAGTTGTTTTGTCCGCTTTGCCGTTCAGTCTCCATGTTCTTCTTTTCATAGAATAAAGATGGGTTTTCTTTGAATGAGGCTACTTTCTCTGCTCTTTGTATCTGCTTCCTGCAAACCCTTTCCCCCACCAGACAGTGAGTGCAAAGAAACATTGTTTCTGAATATCAGGCCTAGACTCTCCTCGCTACTGAATGAGAGCCTTGGGGTGAACCAGACTGTTGCAGTGTTCTGTCTTGCTCTCTCCTCACTGGGGAAATAAGACGTGTTATAGATCCAATAAGACTAAAAGTATGTGCTCCAACAGTAGACGTGAACATTGCCACACTGCCTAAAGGTCCTTCTAAAGCTCTCAGTATGCAGACCATGATCTGGAGCCAGAGACTGCACTGGAAATCCAATTTGAGGAAAGTGGAGACTGAAGGGGCAGTTTAGGACATTTAGGATGACGAGGTGAAGTGGAGGGTGTAGCTGAGACTAGGGTTGCACATTTTGGGGAATATTCAGAGGTGGAAACTTTCCTTGGGAATTAACTGGAATATATGGGAATTAACTGAAATATATGCAAATTAATATTAATACCATTTAAATGTAGATGTTTTTTTGCATTGGATATAGTCACCATATTATATGGAGACAGAAACATAAACCTTTTACCTTGTCATAAGTAGACATAATTGCAAATGATTAAATCGTTCCAATTTAAATTAAAAAAACTATTTAGTTACGAATTGAACTTTAAATAAATTAGTTGACTCTTCACATGGGATGATTTCACAGAACAACAAAAGAAAGGGAATATTGAATGATCCAATGATCATTGCATCTCCCAAAAAATGTTCTCAACAAACATCTGTGAAATGATAGTCTAGAAACTAAAGCTTTGGTTGTCTTCCTCTCAGGCTTCCATGTCTTCTCCCTGGACCTCCTCAATGTCCACCTCTTGAACATCAGACTCTGAGGACTCATCTTCACTGTCATTTTCCAACCTTGTAGAGGATGGTTTGTTGTCAGGCTCAAAGATCCTCAAATTTGCCTGGATGGCCACCAATTTTTCAACCCTTGTATTGGTCAGCCTGTTGCGTGCTTTGGTGTGTGTGTTCCCAAACAAGGACCAGTTGCATTCTGAAGCGGCTGATGTTGGTGGGAATTGGAGGATGATGGAGGCAACAGGGGAAAGAGCCACAAAGACCCTTCCACCAGGTGGCTGATGAGATATGTTGGCACAACTGCCATATTGCTCTCCATCCCAAAGCCCTTGCTTGGAAGTGTACTTCCTCAGGCTTCAGGCAGAAGTCTTCATGCTTTTGATGTATTTCAGAACTGCAGTTTCCTCTGCTTGGAGCAACAGTGAAGTGGGCAGGTCAGTACGGATTTATTTTCTTACATCTGCAAGCAAAGTCTGAACATCAGACAGGATGGCATTGTCTCCCTCAATCCGTGCAATGGCTACTGCTATAGGTTTCAGGCTGCTTACCACTCTCTCCCAAAATACATCATCCAGGAGGATCCTCTTGATGGGGCTGTCCATATCAGCAGACTGTGATATGGCCATATCTTGGAGAGACTGTCAAACATGATGACAACACCACCCCAACAGGTGTTGCTGGGCAGCTTCAATGTGGTGCTCTTATTCTTCTCACTTTGCTTGGTGAGGTAGATTGCTGCTATAACTTGATGCCCCGTCATATACCTAACCATTTCCTTGGCTCTCTTGTAGAGTGTATCCATTGTTTTCAGTGACATGATGTCCTTGGGGAGCAGAATCAATGTAGCATAGCTAGTGTGCGTGATGTGAGGGTAGGACTCCTCCACTTTAGACCAAGCAGCCTTTATGTTTGCAGCATTGTCTGTCACCAGTGCAAATACCTTCTGTGGTTCAAGGTCATTGATGACTGCCTTCAGCTCATCTGCAATGTAGAGACCGGTGTTTCTGTTGTCCCTTGTGTCTGTGCTCTTGTAGATTACTGGTTGAGGGGCGGAGATGATGTAGTTAATTATTCCTTGCCCACGAACATTCGACCACCCATCAGAGATTATTGCAATACAGTCTGCTTTTTTAGTAGATAAAGCATGTCTGGTTGGAGGAGTGTATGCTGAGCGAAGAACATTCAGAAATGTCTTCCAATACACTTTGCCTGTGAGCATCAGAGGTGAACCAGTTGCATACACAGCTCGAGCAAGACATTCATCAGCATTTCTCTGACTACGTTCCTCCATTGAGTCAAAATAACTTCTGATTCCAGGAGGACCATGAGCTGTTGCTATCAATAAGGTGTCTGATTCATCATTTTCACCTCGAATAGAAGTAGAGGGACTTTTGTCAAAGGTTGCTTGTTGTGAGCGCTGAGGGAACTTTATGCACTTGGCCAGATGATTCTGCATCTTTGTTGCATTCTTCACATATGATTTGGCACAGTATTTGCAAATGTACACAGCTTTTCCTTCTACATCAGCTGCAGTGAAATGTCTCCACACATCAGATAGTGCCCGTGGCATTTTCCTGTGAAGATGAGTAAAAAATAAAATACAAATACAATTCCATGTACTGATAAATAGTTAAGCAGTTAGATTAAACAACTAATTTGTAAGATAAATGTTTTTAAATGAAACCTGTATGGGAACAGGTAACTTAACGATCCTCAATTAGCAGGCTCAAGGAAGCTAAAACCCACATGGTAGAAAAAACTAACTAGCAGAAATGGTTAACAAGTTAGAAATGATTTAAACACACTTTGCCATAGGTTACTATTTACTAGTTAATAAAAAATTGAATATGTCGTATAAAATATATTCACCCCACCCAGTATTATAATCAAAACTTACCAGAAAGCATGTAGTCCTTGGCTCAGACAGTGTAGTAGTGTGGTCTCAATAGCATCTCGTTAGTGTGCAAGATCTTGAGAATCTGCTGCACATGTGATGGAAGACTGCACTGTGCATGCAGAGGGTTGCATTTTCATTGACTTGGGGATAGTATAACCAAAATATGCCACAAGACCTAGAATTGTCTTATGTGTATCAAACAAATAAGGTTCACTATTATAAGCCAACTGTTTTTGATGAATTTAGGAAAAATCCCAAAATTCACTGGCTTAAAAATTCAGGAAATTTACCGGAAAGTTTCCGACCCCATTGTAACCCTTGCTGAGACAGAGGGGGTAGTCAGACATTTTGACATACACCTGCCTTAATTGCTCTCATAATCTCTTGTGGACAGACTACGTAAACATAAATGGTACCGTAGATCTGTCATGATACAACCGGATGTGTGAGGTAACGAGCAGTATTACTTCCGGTGCTTTGGACAAATCACGATTTCGAAGGTGAATTCTGAAAGTGGAGGGGACATTTGGTCAATAGACTTGCAAAGAGAGACGGTGGAGCTCTTCCTTCCGGTTCCGATCCTCGTTCTATCTCTTCTTTTGAACATGTATGGACCCAGTCACGAAACAGGAAGTACAGGTTCCCAGGCCTCTTCCGTGAACCGTATGGTTTAGTTAGCATGTAGGCCTATGGTAATATGATATCAATATGCATGTCCAGGTGTCGATGCTGCTCCAATAGCCAGTGATAGTCTCCAGAGAGGCCTAGGGAGCCTGTACTTTCTGTATCGTGACTATACTATGGGAGAGCGAGGGACATTTCTTGGCCCCTGAGGCTCCCTAAGGCACAGTCTCCAGCTGTTGTGGTAACCTTTGACCCCTCCTCCTTCCTGTTTAGGTCATGGATCTCGTCCCTCTTCCCTCCCATTCTCTCCAGACTGCTGATCTGATGTGATAGGCCTGTTCAGTCATGCTATCATGTATATTTCATCTCCATGTCTGAGCGGTAGCCGATGTCATCAGTTCTTGTCTGTTGGAAAGAGCCGTTCTGTGAACATGATGGATCCCACAACTTTCCGTTTCTGGTGGCTTCGCTATCTCATCATCGCTCTCTGCTAGACCTGTTGAGGAAGCTGGAGATCACACGAGAGCGAAAGGCCCAGTCTAAATATGGACTATGTGTTGATTGAATGTGGTCTCATTTGAAACCCTCAGCTCTCCAGTTTGCTTGGCAGAGACCGATAGCGGAGATTAGCATAAAGACAGGTTTTATTCTCTCTTTAACGCAGCAGCCAGCTAGTCCACGGGATGGGTTCACTCTGAGGTGTGGGTGTCACCAGGCCCCTCTGAGCAAATCAAGTGGAACGCAATTACCGTGTGCATCCTCGCTCTGATAAGGCTTTTTAAAAGCTTTCTCTCTTTCCCTCGCTCTCGTCTTTTTTCTCTTGCGCTCTCCTTTCTCTCTCCTTCCATCTCTCTCTCTCTCTCTCTCACCCATCCACCATTCATCCATGCTGTTGCACGTCCAACAGAATTACCAAGGATTCATTGTTTCATGTCTTTTAGTTCGGGAACCTGTCACCCTTGACTGTGTAACTGACAACACTTAAAGGCCCAGTGGATGCCTGTGCTTGTGGTTGTCTTATTGCTCTAACGGGGCTTGACGATCAGTCAGCAGTTAAATCACTATAGGCCCTAGATCAGATAAAGCATATGTCTGGAGCAAGTTGTGCATAGCAGGGATATTTGGCTGCTCCAAAATATCCAAGCGGGCAGGCAAAAGGATGGCCGAAGATGACACCGTTCCTTGCTTACACAGTGTGAGCGTAGGAGGGTGCGTGTGCCAGTCAGTCCACCGTTAGTGGGGCGTTGAGCTCCGTCGTCTATTTCAGAATTCAGGAGAGTAGTCCGTCTCTCCACCTGTGACCGTGCGTGTTGTCAGAGAGCCTAGTCGGATGATTAGAACCTAGATGGTAAGTTGGCAGCCACACAGACACACACACTCGTCCCTCACCCACTGTGGGCCAAGGCCAGATCAACAGATGTAGCTGGACCAGCCCCCCCCCCACACTCTCTCTGTGCTGTGACTCTTCCTGCACTCTAGTTTACTCTCTGATGCAGATGTACAAACCGGGCCGTCACTGTGTGGGTACCGTGAGGGCCGCGATGTGTATACTCCTCCCACTGCCTCCCACTCAGCAGCAGCAGCAGCAGTAGCAGCAGCAGTAGCAGCAGTAGCAGCAGTAGCAGCAGTAGCAGCAGCTCCCTGGTCCATACTGACTACAGAAGGAGCCTAAACCACTAGCACTATGCTAATGCAAATATTGTCCTCTTTGACTAACAATCAATGACCGTGTGATCTCTTTGATGAAAACTCCTGATTTCGCTTATGATTGGCTACTACAAAACTCCTGAATGTATTAGGCTATGCTTAAAATATCAAAAATTAAAAAAGTAAAATCAGAGTAATTGGAATGGATTATCTTGAGTTTAATTGACTTTTATAAGCTGAGAGCAACTGTTTAACTGTTGAGAATTCCCCTGGCCCTGTCAGCCGATGGGATAATTTAATTATCACTGTTTACGTTCCTCTCTGTAATAAGTAGCTAACGTGTGTTAGTTGTGTGTCCTCCGGCTTGTATATCACTTAATTCTGCTCCCTTTGTCAGGCTGCCTCTTCTGCCTCCAATTATCTGTACTCTCTCTCTCTCTCTCTATTCTCTCTCCCTGTTTTTGGAACATTCCACATCAGCCTGGACCTATTGTTCGACTAGTGAGGAGAAACATTGGGAAATACGTTTATATTGTGCGGGGTTGTGTGATATTGAGCAGTGAGATGTTAGCTTGAGGGGACAAACATCATTGTAAATTCTTGCAGAACAGAACGTTACAGCTGTGACTTGTCTTGCTAACGGCACAGAGTAGGGACTACCTCTTCATCTCCCCATAACCTCCCTATGTGGCTCTTGGGCGACAGTGTGACACGAGTCATATTAGGAACACCGAGCAAACTGGACAGACAGAAACCGATTCAGAAGTTTGTAGTGTTTAGCCTTGTGTAGCCTATTGTCTTGGATTAAAAGTGATATCTCACACAGGCTACTTTTTTGTCAAGAATATGGCTTTTCCAAGTTGCAGGCAACAAATGGGCTCTTATTCACTTGGACGACACAACCTCTTCCAGAACAGACATTGTGTGTGGGAGAGTGTTAGAAAGAGGCAGAGAGAAAAAGACAGAGAGGGAAAAATGACCAAAAACTTGTCATTTTAAAAGAAATCCAAAATGACATCCTTGGCCAGGATAAACATGGCTCACTCTCTGGGGCAGAATCTACAGTAATTGAAAAGGAAGGAGGAGGTAATGCTGAATCTGAGAGGGGCAGAGCAGAGGCCTACATTTTGAGCTCTATCCTTTAATGAGATTGAGGAATGAACCTGGTAGTTCAGAAAAACCTCTCTCTTTCTCCTATATTAAGTAATGAGAAAAGTAATGCTGGAATGTTCTCTTACATTTTTTAAATATAAACCTTTTTTAACTAGGTAGGTCAATTAAGAGCAAATTCTTATTTACAATGACGGCCTACCCCGACCAAAACCGGACGACGCTGAGCCAATTGTGCGCCGCCTTTTGGGACTCCCAATCACGACCGGATGTGATTCAGCCTGGGTTCGAACCTGTAGTGACGCCTCTTGCACTGAGATGCAGTGCCTTAGACCGCTGCGCCTCTCAGGAGCCCCATTCTATGGGTGTAGAAAGACGGTATGTGTCTTCTGTCTGTCTGTTTCTGCATAGTAGTTGGATTGCAAGATTAAACCAATGACTACCAATTAACAATCAGTAATTGCTCAAATGGAGCTAATAGCATAATAGCATTCTAATGAGATTCAGATCTGTTGCAGAATCACAAGATAAGGAGAGAACAGTTAGAATTGGCCTAGCTTCTGGGAACAGTTAGAATTGGCCTAGCTTCTGGGAACAGTTAGAATTGGCCTAGCTTCTGGGAACAGTTAGAATTGGCCCAGCTTCTGGGAGCAGTTAGAATTGGCCCAGCTTCTGGGAACAGTTAGAATTGGCCTAGCTTCTGGGAACAGTTAGAATTGGCCTAGCTTCTGGGAACAGTTAGAATTGGCCCAGCTTCTGGGAACAGTTAGAATTGGCCTAGCTTCTGGGAACAGTTAGAATTGGCCCAGCTTCTGGGAACAGTTAGAATTGGCCCAGCTTCTGGGAACAGTTAGAATTTGCCCAGCTTCTGGGAACAGTTAGAATTGGCCCAGCTTCTGGGAACAGTTAGAATTGGCCCAGCTTCTGGGAACAGTTAGAATTGGCCCAGCTTCTGGGAACAGTTACAATTGGCCTAGCTTCTGGGAACAGTTACAATTGGCCCAGCTTCTGGGAACAGTTACAATTGGCCTAGCTTCTGCCACTTGGGTGTTCTGTCATGTTTTGGGAGAACAGCTGCATTTTAAAAGATGTTGTGTGAAGCTCTGGATCTGCTGACAGCGCACACACATGCCTGCTGTATAATCTCACGGGAGATGCTTGTTTTCTTGCACAACAGCCCGTCTCTTCTCTTTTCGCTCAGGGCTAGGCTAGGGATTTATTGTGATGGGCCTGAGAAGAATACTGCTGTATCCGTGCCAGTCTCTCTCAGGCTAATGACTGCCTGCTCCCCCGGTCCTTGCTTGTGAACGGATGTATGTTCACAACAAGTGAACGCTCTGGAGTGTTTCATTGTGTCCCTGGCTGCCCGCGGCCATGCGTCTCCCTGATAGTCACGATCTGCAATCTCAACTGTCTGTAGGTACAGTAATGATCTGGCCGGGGTCTGGTCTACTTTTAATGGTGTCAGTGTGGATTAAACATGCAGATGCATTGAGTCGTAGGGAAATACGCTGACATTAAAAGGAGTACCGACCACTAGCTTATCGGTGTACATGCAAGGACAGAATACATATCCCCTTTAAAGCAGGGGCCAACCGGGTGCGTACGAGTTCTCCTTTTTTCCCCGAGGAGTGGGCCATTCAAGGTCTGTGGCTTAGAATTGGAACTAGGTCCGTGTCCCAGGTGAGTGAATTGCTCGACTACAGTAGAGAAGGAATGAATGAGAGCCTGTAGTCAAAGCCATCAGGAGGAGGCCCAGTTGTTTTGACAGGTGCTCAGCTAGCTGCTACTGTAGCGGGTCATTTTTGTGAGCGCTAACTGCAACCAGACGTCGGCCTAGAGGTTTAGGGGAAGAGAGGGAGCACTGGAAGCACATGCTGCTGAGAGAGAGAGAGAGAGAGAGAGAGACACTTTGTGTTCAGTGTTGACGAGTTAAGGAGACACTTTTTAATCAACGTGTGCACATGTTCATGGTATGTGTGCTTTCCTATTTTGTGTGGAAGGAGCACACCTATTGCTCTCCCCTATCTTGCAGGAGCCTGGTTTTAATGTGGTGGACTACTGCAGTCATCTGCATAACCGAGAGTAGTAATGGTGGGACTTTATCATCATGAAGGGTAGCGGTAGTACTGTCCCTGTTAAACTGAGCAGAAGACGACTTAAGGCGCTTTGGACGAAGTCGATAAGCACGGAGGTAAAATGTCGGCTTTCAAGAAAATGTTTGAAGGATTTTGTTTGAATTCATTTGTTTGTCTCAAGTACGATGCATTAATAATTCTAACTGGCTAGTTCACTTTTCATGGGCCAACATATATTTATACCTTGTCCGGAGTGTTCCACAGAAACATAGTTCTGCAATCTGCATAGAATATTTACAATGCCTGGAGAAAAGATGGAACGTCTCAAGAACCACATCAATATTATGTGATCAATCATTTATGTACCCCCCCCCCCTCCAAAGAAAAACGCTTCCAAAACAGGCCTGTTTTAGTCATAAAAATGCATCTGCAGCAGCAGCTTTGACAGAGTTATTTTAATGACATTCTGGTGGTACTGGGGTCAGATTCACACACTGTGGAGGGAGAGAGAGAGCTCTGCCACTGAGGGTGAATATCATTGACTGTGCAAGGCTCTGTTTATTTTAATAATAATAATACATTATTTATTAAACTTTTTAAAGTGCTATTCATTAAAATAATCTCACAGCACTTTAAAGCAACAATAAAAGACAATCAGTTTAGGAAAACAACATCATTCATGAGGTGGAAGGTCATGAGAGGGTCAGGAAAGCTCATGGCTTGAGCGGTCATCGGAGGGAAGTGGTCATAAGGGGGAGGAGCGAGCAAAGCACGCCTGTGTCATCAAGGTGTCTCGCTGCCCCTCCCCTCTGTGTGACTCGAATGAAGTTTGAGCTCAGCCGTTTCAGTTCATGGACTCCGGAGTAGGTCTAGGCTAGCTGCTCCTTCACTATTACCTACATGAAGCACCCGCTTGGGTGAAGCTACGGGCAGTCACCTGGTGCCAGAAAGCACACCACAAGAGTAGCGTTAATCCTCCCTACAATCCTTATCACTCCACACCTCTGCTGTGCCATCTTGCATTCGGTTTTCCAACATCCTCAACCTCCGGACACTGTGTTTATGAGTACTGTGTGTGTTTATGAGTACTGTGTTTATGAGTTCTGCCTGCCTCCGTGTCGGAGGGGAGAGTTAGACTGAGGAAGGACCGTTACAGGGAGCATGAGGTACTACAGAGCCAATAACGCTCTGTGCGTCACAAGTTGTGGGCAGCTCCTCCAGATCAAAGACTAACACTTAGGGGCAATCGGGGAAAGCGAGAAGGGGAGGATGGAGAGGAAAGAGATGGGGGGGGGGGGTTTGGCCAAGCACCCACTGACTTTTTACATCCTTCTTTGTACTTGGAGCCCTGGCAGTAAAACTTGGATGATTTCTCTTTTTAAACAGGGTCAGCGTGGACATGTTTGTTCTCCGTTTAGTTTATTTTGGCTTGAAAAAAACTTTTTAAAGCATCCAAAAGGTTTACTCGGGTGTTTTCTGTTGACTAGCCTACATGGTTCTGTCTAGGGCTGGGTGATATGACGATATATATCGCGTGACTATAGAAAAAAACGTCTATCGTTTCATATTATGCTCTATTGTTTATTTCGTTGTGTCGCAAATCACACTTTACAGCAAAGTTTTCGTCAATTGGACGACACTTTGTGTAGATTTGCATCACAAACAAACATGGAGCTCGTAGCTAAAAGAGGGGCTACTTCGGTCGCATGGACGTGGTTTTGGTATGAAAAGTCTGACACGGACTAGAAAACCGTCCGCAGCTAAATATGCCGCAGGCCGGTCCCGACGACAGGCCCAAACACCACTAACCTTTTACCACTTACGCAAGAGTCATGTGAAACAGTATGGAGAAAGTTTACGGATGAGACCTAAAAAGTAGTAGTGCACACCATATGGCAAAGAATCACAAAGATAGGAGATAACAGCTGCCGTTCCAACTTATATCTGCAAAGACATGGCCCCAATATCCACGGTCGAGAAACGGGTTTCATGAGTTGGTGCTAACACTCGACCCAGGGTTCCAAATGCAAATTGACATGTGACACGTATTAATGACAAAATAACATGCAAAACAGGCAAGCCTCCAAAATATATATACTTTTTAGGCCTATATTTATTTTGTTTGCAACTCTAGTTGAATTGTTTTCTATTTACCTTTTTTTTTTTTGATTTTGTACATTAATATTTTGTTACATGCTTAATTGAAAATTTGCACAAAGGTCCTAAATAAAAGGAGAAATAATAAAACTTGAGTAAGTACCTTTTATTTGTTGAGTATAATTCAACATGTAATAAGAAATAGTTTATATAAAATTACCACATGTAAAGGCCTATTTATTAATTGAATTTACAGGAAATGTGCTATATCGTGATATGTATAGTTATCGGGATATGAAATGACCTACATGGCCAAAATCTCATATCCCAATATCACCCAGCCCTAGTTCTGACAGCCACTGGGACTCTCCTGTCTCTCCTCAACACTATGACCTCTAACCCCTAGGCCCCTTCACTCCCATTCTATTTTTACCCAACAATCCTCCTCTAACTGTTGCTCTCATCCCAACAGGCTACACACACTGTGGTTTGTCAATGCTAATCTTCCCACAGCTGCCTCAGAGATCTGTTTGGGATTAAATGACTGTTTTCTCAGAGACACCGAAGTTTTCACATGTCCTCAAATGGCTTGGGTGAAATCTGAAATGTGGGACAGGTCAACATCATTGTGGTCTGATAGGCTCCTATGTACTCAATCTCTTACATAAATGAATGATTTGTAGGCTAATAGTGAAATTAAGTGATTCTTACCATTAGGGCGGCACAATTAATTTAAATTGCAATATAGACATGTGCCATATCTATATCGCACGGGGCTGCAATTTTTTAAAATGCCATGAATGCAACATTCAGATGTAGTAAGGGTCCCCTGGGACACTTTGGTTCCTACCCCATCACAACAACTTCTACTGTACCTGGCTGTCATTAGTTATCATGCCAAACAACACCAACCATAGAATCAGAATACACATTTTATGTATATGATTACAACAGTTCATCCAAGTGTTTTAATATAAATCGCTGGTAAAATCACAATATATGGTTAAAAAACAATTGTAGTGCAGCGCTACTTACCATGTTTAATGGTAGCCTGAATGTCCCAGATCTGTTTGTGTTGTCTTGCCAACTCACGTATGGTCATTGTAAAGCCAAACGCACAACAGATTTGGAACCAGGCTTTAGTTAAGTGGGTCAAGTTTAGGGTTGCAAAGGGTCGGAAACTTTCCGGTAAATTTCCCGGAATTCTTCTGGACATTTTTCATGCGAAGTTAAGCCCTGGAATTTGGGGAATTTTGCTTAAATTCATCAAAAAACTTAGCTTATAACAGTGGACCTTTTTTTTTGTGGGATACACATAAGACAATTCTAGGTCTTGTGGCATATTTTGGTTAAATGTTCCCCAATTCAATGGAATTGCAACCCTCTGCAGGCACAGTGCATTCTCACATCAGATGTGCAGTGAACTCTTCTATCACATGAACAGCTGATTCTCAAGATCTTGCACACTAACGAGATGCTATTGAGACCACACTACTACACTGTCTGAGCCAAGGACTACATGCTTTCTGGTAAGTTTTGATTACAATACTGGGTGGGGTGAATATCTTTCATATGACATATTTTTTTTGTTAACTAGTAAATAGTAGCCTACAGCAAAGGGTGTTTAAATCATTTCTAACTTGGTAACCATTTATTTCTAATTCGTTTTTTTGAAAAGCAGTGTACATTTGCAAATAATGTGCCAAATAATATGTCAAGTGCGTAAAGTTCCCTCAGCGATCACAACAAGCAACCTCTGACAAAAGTCCCTCTACTACTATTCGAGGTGAAAATGATGAATCAGACACCTTATCGATAGCAACAGCTCATGGTCCTCCTGGAATCAGACGTTTTTTGACTCAATGGAGGAACGTAGTCATAGAAATGCTGATGAATGTCTTGCTCGAGCTGTGTATGCAACTGGTTCACCTCTGATGCTCATAAGCAATGTGTATTGGAAGACATTTCTGAATGTTCTTCGCCCAGCATACACTCCTCCAACCAGACATGCTTTATCTACTCATTTGCTGGATGCAGAGTTCAACAGAGTTCAAGTGAAGGTCAAGCAAATCATAGAGAAAGCAGACTGTATTGCAATAATCTCTGATGGGTGGTCGAATGTTCGTGGGCAAGGAATAATTAACTACATCATCTCCACCCCTCAACCAGTAATCTACAAGAGCACAGACACAAGGGACAACAGACACACCAGTCTCTACATTGCAGATGAGCTGAAGGCAGTCATCAATGACCTTGGACCACAGAAGGTATTTACACTGGTGACAGACAATGCTGCAAACATGAAGGCTGCTTGGTCTGAAGTGGAGGAGTCCTACCCTCACATCACACACATTGGCTGTGCTGCTCATGCATTGAATCTGCTCCTCAAGGACATCATGTCACTGAAAACAATGGATACACTCTACAAGAGAGCCAAGGAAATGGTTAGGTATGTGAAGGGGAATCAAGTTATAGCAGTCTCCTGGGGGGGGGGTGTCTCTCCAAGAAATGGCCATATCACAGTCTGCTGATATAGACAGCCCCATCAAGAGGATCCTCCTGGATGATGTATTTTGGGAGAGAGTGGTAAGATACCTGAAACCAATAGCAGTAGCCATTGCACGGATTGAGGGAGACAATGTCATCCTGTCTGATGTTCAGACTTTGCTTGCAGATGTAAGAAAATAAATCCGTACTGCCCTGCCCACTTCACTGTTGCTCCAAGCAGAGGAAACTGCAGTTCTGAAATACATCAAAAAGCATGAAGACTTCTGCCTGAAGCCTGAGGAAGTACACTTCCAAGCAAGGGCTTTGGGATGGAGAGCAATATGGCAGTTGTGCCAACATATCTCATCAGCCACCTGGTGGAAGGGTCTTTGTGGATCTGAGGCTCTTTCCCCTGTTGCCTCCATCATCATCCAAATCCCACCAACATCAGCCACCTCAGAATGCAACTGGTCCTTGTTTGGGAACACACACCAAAGCACGCAACAGGTTGACCAATACAAGGGTTGGAAATGGGTAGCCATCCGGGCAAATGTTAAGCTTTTTGAGCCTGACGAGGTTGGAAAGTGAAAGCGAAGATGAGGCCTCAGAGTCTGATGTTCAAGAGGAGGTCCAGGGAGAATGTCATGGAAGCCTGGATTGGAAGACAACCAAAGCTTTTGTTTCTAGACTATCATTTTACAGATGTTTGTTGAAAATGTTTTTGGGAGATGCGATGGATCATCGGGATATTTCAATATTCCCTTTCTTTTGTTGTTCAGTGAAGTCATCCCATGTGAAGAGTCAACTCATTTAATTAAAGTTCAATTCGTAACTAAATTGTGTTTTTGATTTATATTGGAAGAATTGAATCATTTGCAATTATGTCTACTTATGATGAGGTTAAAGGTTTATGTTTCTGTCTCCACATGATATGGTAAATATATCCAATGCAGAAAAACATCTACATTCATTTGCATATGTTCCCATTAATTCCCACAGAAAGTTTCCACCTCCGGAATATTCCCCAAGATGTGCAACCCTAGTCGAGCTTGAAGAAAAAATGATTCTACCTCCCCAAGTGTCGGGAGATAGGATAGCCTTGTCCCTGTTTGCTGGAAGCCTTGTTAGCTGGATGGATGCCTGGCTGTGTGGAAGCGGACAGACGGTGATTCCAAACTACCTTGATCTCCACTGTTCTGCCGTACTGTCGACGCATCATCATCCCAGTCTACAACCGGATGTTTCTCCCGTAGTGCCTCGCTCCCATAAACATTCTCTCTCTCTGTGTGGAGGGATGATGCAAGCCCGGCTCAATCCTGTCACACACGGGGACACACATGGCACGTACGCAGACACATACACACGCACATACCTGCAATAATCCATTCCTATCTGCAGGCATTCTGCCTTCTGATGTGTGACAACTGCTCAGTGTGCCAATTCACACTGAACAAAAATATATATGCAACATGCAACAATTTCAAAGATTTAACTGAGTTATAGTTCATATAAGGAAATCCGTCACTTGAAATAAATTCATTAGGCCCCAATCTATGAATTTCACATGACTGGGAAAACAGATATGCATCTGTTATTCACAGGTACCTTAAAAAAAGGTAGGGGCGTGGACCACCATTTGCCTCATGCAGCGTGGACACATCTTCTTCACATAGAGTTGATCAAGCTGTTTATTGTGGCCTGTAGAATGTTGTCCCACTCCTCTTCAATGGGTGTGCGAAGATGCTGGATATTGGCGAGAACTGGAACACACTGTCGCACACGTCGTTCCAGAGCATCCCAAACGTGCTCAATGGGTAACATGTCAGGTGAGTATGCAGGCCATGGAGGAACTGGGACATTTTCAGCTTCCAGGAGTCGTGTACAGATCCTTGCGACATGAGGCAGTGCATTATCATGCTGAAACATGCGGTGATGGAGGAGGATGAATGGCACAACAATGGGCCCTCAGAATCTCGTCACTGTATCTCTGTGCATTCAAATTGCCATAGATAAAATGCAATTGTGTTCGTTGTCCATAGCTTATTCTTGCCCATACCATAACCCCACCATGGGGCACTCTGTTCACAACGTTAACATCAGCAAACTGTTCGTCCTCACGCTATACAAACTGTCTGCCATCTGCCCGGTACAGTTGAAATCAGGATTATTCCGTGAAGAGCACACTTCTCCAGCGTGCCAGTGGCTACTGACGGTGAGTATTTGCCCACTGAAGTCGGTTACGACGCCAATTTACGACGCCAAACTGCAGTCAGGTCAAGTCGCTGGTGGGGACAACGAGCACGCGGATGAGCTTTCCTGAGGTGGTTTCTGACAGTTTGTGCAGAAATTCTCTGGCTGTACAACCCCACAGTTTAATCAGCTATCCATGTGGCTGGTCTTAGACAATCCGGCAGGTGAAGAAGTCTGATGTGGGTGGCATGGCTACATGTGAGGCCAGTTTGACGCACTGCCAAATTCTCTAAAACAAAGTTGTAAGCGGCTTATGGTAGAGAAATTAACATTCAATTCTCTGGTAACAGCTCTGGTGGACATTCCTGCAGTCAGCATGCCGATTACATCTCTCAACTTGAGCCATCTGTGGCGTTATGTTGCGTGACAAAACTGAACATTTTAGTGGCCTTTTAAAGTGATCATGATCGTGCTGTTTAATCAGCTTCTTGATATGCCACACCTGTCAGGTGGATGGATTCTCTTGACAATGGAGAAATGCTGACAAACAGGGATGAGAAATGAGCTTTTTTGTGTGCATGGAACATTTCTGGCATCTTTTATTTCAGCTCATGAAACACGGGACACATTGTTTATATTTTCTGTTCTGTGTATAATCATTTCTCCACAGTCACAGTGGCAATTTGAATGGCTTATACTTGTTCAGCCTCACAGTGCAATAACAGTAAACTCCCTTGATGTCACTGGATTACCTCCTTTTAAGGGGATACTGCTGCTTTCACCAGTATTCACAAGTATAGCCGGAATAGCCATCTTTTAGCGGCTATAACTGGTCAGGCCACACGGTCATGAAAAACTATTGGTCTTGGTTTTTGGTCCCCGGTGTAAAGAAATCATGGGAATGCTGTGATTCTGAGTGGGAGAGAATCCTCCTTCCCCTCCACTACCCTAGAGCACGATATAAGACAGAGTCCAAGGTCAACTTATTTGGGTTTGGCAGCGGTTGTAACAGCCCTGTACAATGAAAGACATTCTGTTCCTCCAACGAGCTGGAACTCTGTCCGTTCTATTGAGGTTGAGGGGAATGGCATCGGCTGGGTTGTAAAATCAACACAAGGCACAGTGAGATTGATCACAGAGGAGCTGGCGGCTGGCTGGCAGGCAAACAAATGTCCCCAGCTTTAGAATTGATTTGCCTCTTGGCAGCAATGCTTTCACTTAAGGATCTTTGTCATTAAGGAAGCAGGCAAGTGAGGCAGCGAAGCCGAGAACATTCCTCAACACTTACACTAAGATCAAAATGTGTGTTTATGTGTCAAGCAAAGCAAAGTAATTTATAAATCCCTTTAGTATACTTCTGTTTCTGTTGAGAGACTAGATGTAGAAATATGTGTAATCTCGGCTCTTTTTATTTCTGTGCCCCTTCAATATTACGATAGAGGTCTAATGAAAGTGTGTATGCTTGTGTTTTAAACCACAGCTGTGCCAACATGAGATAGGCCTGGCCCTATAGCAGCCAATGTGTGTCAGCCAGCCTCTTCTGGTCTGTCTTCTGATACTAGTGGTCTGAGTTTAGACAGGCAGCCCAATTCTGATCCTTTTTTTATTTTTTCATTATTATTTTATTTTTTTACTGATTTGGTCATTTCACCAATCAGATGAGCTCTTAAAATATCCGATATGATGTGATTGGTCAAAAGACCAACAAAAAAAAATATCCAAGTTGGGCTGCCTGTGTAAACAGTGCCGTGGTGTCAGTTTGCACTGTGCTCTCTTGGCCCAGGGTCAACCATGTGACACCTGACTGCCATGAACCAGCTGCTGGGAAAGACTTGACCCTGGAGGGAAGTAGGGATTCATTGGAGGAGAGGAGAAGACGACCCTGGGGAGACAGGAAGTGACCGTGGCAGCAATACAAGCGGACCTCTGCACATAGGAAGTCAGAAACATGACCTTGGTGACCTCCGGTCCAGAGAGCACCATGGGAGCTGTCATAACACAAACAGCCTCTACAGACCAGTGCTAACCAGCCAGGCACCAACAGATAGACAGGGTTACTAAACAGCAACAAAAACAGTTGTCAGTCTGCGAGGGGCGCAGCGAGCTAAGGCACTGCAACTTAGTGCTAAAGGTGTCACTACAGACCCTGGTTCGATTGCCGAGTTAAATAAAAAAAATAAAAATCCTCTTGAACCAGCCTAGTGTTGAAATATGTTGGCTGTGTCTGATCAAACAGCCTCGACAAACTAATATTACAAAACACCACAATGTAGCCCCTAAAGGAAAATGATTCATACAAAAATAACCATTAGAATCAAACCATACATCATTTGTTAATTTGCAGTCTTTGGCCTTCCTCTTATTCAAGGACAGGCTTTAGAAATTCAAAGAGAACCGAGAACAGATAATACCTTCCCATTACAGCTGGTAGTGAGATCCATATCTTTAATAGGCTACAACTGAGTAAGGCAAATGGGAGCGCTCAGAGACATTTATGGGTTATAAAAGCCAAACCGAACCTCGCTTCAATTAAGAAATTGCTGCGCGGTGAGGAGAGGGAGGGAGAGAGAAAGAGAGGAGCTGTATTAAAAACGTTGACCTTTTAAAAAAAGCCATTCAGCATGGTACTGTGGGCTGAGTGGAACTGAATACTGTTGTATCATCACATTACTTTATTCCTCATTCTTTAAAACTGGCTGGTCTCCGGGTCTCAACTGCATGGGGAAATGTAGTGATTTTAGCAGGTCAAAACTGCTCTGAGTCTGAACACAACCGTTCATCTGCCTCTCTTAGAGAAGTGCAGTTTGGGAGCAGAGCACATGGTGCAGCAGTGAGTAGAGGGACAGTTCCCAGTTCAGTCACTGTAAGCCAGCACAGAAATAGCCTGCACTTAAATTTGTGTTCACATGAATGTCGAATATAAAACAACCATTTTTAAATCTGTAGTATGACATCAATCCAGAAGAGCCTATAGAGTTTCAACCTCAACCATGTGAGAACAATGGAGAATGCGTTTCCCTGTCCAATAAGACCCGGTCTAATGCTTCACTGAGTCTCTCAGTGGTGGAGTAGTCTCTGGCTCAGAGAGCAGCAGACCCATCTGCACAAAGTAATGAACCACTCAACACCTCCACCGGTGCCTGGATCTATGTATGTGTGTGTGTGTGTGTGTCCATGTGTGTGTCCATGTGCGTGTCCATGTGCGTGTCCAAGACTAGCCTCCCCTACGTTAGCAGGTATGTCCCTAGAGTACGGTACTTCGGGACGTGAGGGAAAGTTTTTAGTGGACTTGCCTACATGAGTGCTGATGTAGGTCTGACTCGGGGCCCTTCCCAGAGTACTTATTTTGTCTGTTGACACTCATGCCAACAACCGTATTAATGTGCTGAACATCAGTCTGCACACACTTACCCCTCATACCTACACTTACCCCTCATACCTACACTTAAACCTCATACCTACACTTACCTCTCATACCTACACTTACCCCTTATACCTACACTTACCCCTCATACCTACACTTAAACCTCATACCTACACTTACCCCTCATACCTACACGTAAACCTCATACCTACACTTACCCCTCATACCTACACTTACCCCTCTTACCTACACTTACCCCTCTTACCTAAACTTACCCCTCATACCTAAACTTACCCCTCATACCTACACTTACCCCTCATACCTACACTTACCCCCCTACCTACATACCTACACTTAAACATCATACCTACACTTACCTCTCATACCTACACTTACCCCTTATACCTACACTTACCCCTCATACCTACACTTAAACCTCATACCTACACTTACCCCTCATACCTACACTTAAACCTCATACCTACACTTACCCCTCATACCTACACTTACCCCTCATACCTACACTTACCCCTCTTACCTACACTTACCCCTCATACCTACACTTACCCCTCATACCTACACTTACCCCTCATACCTACACTTACCCCTCATACCTACACTTACCCCTCATACCTACACTTACCCCTCATACCTACACTTAAACCTCATACCTACACTTACCCCTCATACCTACACTTAAACCTCATACCTACACTTACCCCTCATACCTACACTTACCCCTCATACCTACACTTACCCCCTCTTACCTACCCCTTACCCCTACCCCTCATACCTACACTTACCCCTCATACCTACACTTAAACCTCATACCTACACTTAAACCTCATACCTACACTTAAGCCTACAGCAGCAGCACACCAGAGTGGACCAGTCTCTCTGCTCCTCTGTGAACCAGAGCATGGCTAAACCCGGCTCTCTGTATCTCTCCTAGACTGGGGAGCCACAAGCTAGTGCACACCATTCTACTACTGTGGCCTGCACAGCAAGAATACGCAGACTTAAAGCCAAATCAGCAAACCTTTTATCGAGACAGTTTTGGGTAAGGTTCAAGTTCTGTTTGTGTAAATGGTACAGTTTACTTCCACTCACGTAGGGTTGTCGTCCCCTCCCCCTTTGCCTTGAAGAAGCAACATTTTGATAATTTGTAGGCCTTCATCTTTATTTTTCAAATTGGAGGGATGTACAGTTGAAGTTTATGTAAAACTCATTTTTCAACCACTCCACAAATTTCTTGTTAACAAACTATAGTTTGGGCAAGTCGGTTAGGACATCTACTTTGTGCATGACACAAATAATTGTATCACAATTCCAGTGGGTCATATGTTTACATACATTAAGTTGACTGTGCCTTTAAACAGCTTGGAAAATTCCAGAAATTGATGTCATGGCTTTAGAAGCTTCTGATAGGCTAATTGACATAATTTGAGTCAATTGGAGGTGTACCTGTGGATGTATTTCAAGGCCCACCTTCAAACTCGGTGCCTCTTTGTTTTGACATCATGGGAAAATCAAAAGACATCAGCCAAGACCTCAGAAACAAATTGTAGACGTCCACAAGTCTAGTTCATCCTTGGGAGCAATTTCCAAACGCCTGAAGGTACCACCTTCATCTGTACAAACAATAGTACCCAAGTATAAACACCATGGGACCACGCAGCCGTCATACCGCTCAGGAAGGAGACGCGTTCTGCCCCTTCGAGATGAACGTACTTTGGTGCGAAAAGTGCAAATCAATCCCAGAACAACAGCAAAGGACCTTGTGAAGATGCTGGAGGAAACGGGTACAAAAATATCTATATCCAAAGTAAAAGGAGTCCTATATTGACGTAACCTGAAAGGCCGCTCAGCAAGGAAGAAGCCACTGCTCCAAAACCGGCATAAAAAAAGCCAGACTACGGTTTGCAACTGCACATGGGGACAAAAATCGTACTTTTTGGTCTGATGATGGTCTGATGAAACAAAAATAGAACTGTTTTGCCATAATGACCATCATTAGGTTTGGAGGAAAAAGGGGGAGGCTTGCAAGCTGAAGAACACCATCCCAACCGTGAAGCACGGGGGTGGCCGAATCATGTTGTGGGGGTGCTTTGCTGCAGGAGGGACTGATGCACTTCACAAAATACGAGGGAATCACGAGGGAGGATAATTATGTGGATATATTGAAGCAACATCTGAAGACATCAGTCAGGAAGTTAAAGCTTAATCGCAAATGGATCTTCCAAATGGACAATGACCCCCAAGCATACTTCCAAAGTTGTGGCAAAATAGCTCAAGGACAACAACTGGGCAGAACTGAAAAAGCGTGTGCGAGTCCTACAAACCTGACTCAGTTACACCAGCTCTGTCAGGAGGAATGGGCCAAAATTCACCCAATTTAAGCTTGTGGAAGGCTTCCCAAAACGTTTGACCCAAGTTAAACAATTTTAAAGGCAATGCTACCAAATACTAATTGAGTGTATGTAAACTTCTGACCCACTGGGAATGTGGTGAAATAAATAAAATCTAAAATAAATCATTCTCTCTACTATTATTCTGACATTTCACATTCTTAAGATAAAGTGGTGATCCTAACTGGGATTTTTTCCCTAGGATTAATTGTCAGGAATTGTGAAAAACTGAGTTTAAATGTATTTGGCTAAGGTGTGTGTAAACTTTTGACTTTTGTAATCTACACATATTCTGCTACCTTAACCATCTGCGTATTTATATTAGAGATACACAACTACACATCAGCCCCTCAACGGGATTGTGGACTGGTCTGGACAGCAGAGCAGAAATGAATTCATCACATCCCAGGCTGACATATCCAAGGGCATTTATTATTACGATGATGATGATGGGGATTACTCTGTCTGTCTGGGCATCAGCACACTCAGCCTGTCTAAATGTCATTTCCCTCATGCTCAATGGACATTTATGGATGGAGGATATTTTTCTCAATTTTTCTCTTCCTCTTTCTATCATCCCCCCCCCCCTCGCTTTTCCAGATGTAGAATGATCCCTCTCTTTGCCCCCCCCAGTGCAGTGTTTTTTGGCTGCTGAACACGATGCTCTTTGAGTATTATGTTGCCGTAATAAAGATGGAAGCCGCCTTTCGGGCTACTGCTGTGTTCAGCTCTGGCTCTGCATGTCACCATCCTTCTGTTCTGCTGGTCTGTGTAGACTAGCTGTAGGCCCAGTGTTTGTTCAGACAGAGGCACAGCAACAGACTCCGGTCCTCCAGGACCACAATCCTGTTTTTTTGTTGCTCCCAGGCAAAGTGTAAATGTAGCACTCATTCAAAGGCAATAAGGAAATGTAGCAGACTCTGGCCCTCAAGGACATGAGTTATTCATCCTTGTGCTGAGAGAGGCCCAGAGAAGCTTAGCTGACTTCTAGGCTGTCTGCAGGGGTTGATGGGTGGGTTGATGGGTGGCTCAATAGCAGATGTTTCAAATAGGTTAAACATGTCTGTATAACTGTATGGTGGGTTAGTGGTGTGCTTGAAGTCTCTACTTCAACTCTGGTGTCCCATCAGACATGGTTGCTGTAGGATACCTATTAGAGATCAGAGGATGAGAGTAGTTGATGTAGTGGTTGAGGAAGAGTGGACCCTAGGGACTACCTGTCTCCTGTCACACACAACAGGGTTTTCAGTTAGGAAAACGTGGCCGGATTACCGGACTCATATGCATTGGGTGCGTAATCTGATTAGGGCGTCCACCCACGGTGCTCAGAATCCCATTGAGATGATTGTCATTCACATTAACAGAACCTGCGAGTCTATAGGATTCAACAATGTGCGGTCCTCCTTTACCAAATTCTGATGTGCACTTTGAAGATTTTAGAATAATTGTCCACATTTACTTTTCCTCAGCCAATGAGATGAGTAACAAACTGCAAAATCACAAGCCTATTTTAATCTACTATCCCCCATAGTAGAACAATTGACGTATTCTATTGGTCAGTTTGTTGAGAGAGAAATGGTCTATTCCAAACAGACTCTGGGACAGTTGTGGGATGATAGATTCCAAAGTCATACAACCAGGCGACATAAATGCAACAGATCAGAACGTTTAGCTTAAAATGGCGATAAACTATTATTTCTATACATTATACGCGCAGCAATGCGCACAAAGCATAATACTTAGCTGGAAAACACCATTGTCAAAAGCGCACCGCACGTGCAAGCAGTGTCAAGTGACCGAGATGAAAATATCCGTTCGAAAGAGGGGAGATCTAGTGTGCAACAACTAGCATGGGTTGCTAATATAACTAGGATTGTGCCTTTGCCTACTGGATAATGGAATAAAGTTGAAATAAAATAATTGCCTCCACGGATATGGTCAGACTTTTGGCTAGGCTACTTTAAAGCAAGGTAAGGCATGCCTCATAATATGTAGGAAAACGTTCAGGTTTCAAACAATTAAGTATATGTTTTCAAAATGCATACTCAGTTCATTGCAAAGTGGTGTGTGACGTGCTGAAGAAGCCTGCCCTCTGATGCCTCGCACTGTCTTGACAGATTTTCTGCTCAAAGACTCTGTATCTGTACGCATTAAATAAATGAGATACGTAACGAATATACTGTACACGCGCACCAATTTAATACCACTAAATTATGCTAATGAACCTATAGACCAATAAGCATGACCAGTCAAATGTATTTACATCGACTGGTATTTCCATCAATCAATAGGATAAAAAACATTCTTTCACAATGGGATTTTTTCTTCTTCTGGACAATTGGCTTGTGCCAAAAATCAGCTTTTGTATTTTTTTGCAATTACAGGTTTACAGAAACCCTGACACACACACACACACACACAACATGAGTCTATTAGTTCCACACTTCTCACATGCCCTCCCCTTGGCATGGCATGACATGGTACCCTGGCAGTGGTCCCTGCTGTCAGGGCTGGTTAGGCCTAGGTGAGCTGAGACATGCCACCCAGCCAGCAGGGGGGGTTGAAGGTGGAGCAGAGAGCACAGCTGGCACTGGGAACTGTGCTGAGCCTCTGTGCCTTACTGGGCCTCTGTGTGATCTGCCTGCTTTTATAACCTCTAATCCAGTCGGGACTGGAAGCTCTGCACTGCCTGCTCCTATAGCCTCTAATCCAGTCGGGACTGGAAGCTCTGCACTGCCTGCTCCTATAGCCTCTAATCCAGTCGGGACTGGAAGCTCTGCACTGCCTGCTCCTATAGCCTCTAATCCAGTCGGGACTGGAAGCTCTGCACTGCCTGCTCCTATAGCCTCTAATCCAGTCGGGACTGGAAGCTCTGCAATGCCTGCTCCTATAGCCTCTAATCCAGTTGGGACTGGAAGCTCTGCACTGCCTGCTCCTATAGCCTCTAATCCAGTCGGGACTGGAAGCTCTGCATTGCCTGCTCCTATAGCCTCTAATCCAGTCAGGACTGGAAGCTCTGCACTGCCTTCTCTTATAGCCTCTAATCCAGTCGGGACTGGAAGCTCTGCACTGCCTGCTCCTATAGTCTCTAATCCAGTCGGGACTGGAAACTCTGCACTGCCTGCTCCTATAGCCTCTAATCCAGTCGGGACTGGAAGCTCTGCACTCCCTGCTCCTATAGCCTCTAATCCAGTCGGGACTGGAAACTCTGCACTGCCTGCTCCTATAGCCTCTAATCCAGTCGGGACTGGAAGCTCTGCACTCCCTGCTCCTATAGCCTCTAATCCAGTCGGGACTGGAAACTCTGCACTGCCTGCTCCTATAGCCTCTAATCCAGTCGGGACTGGAAGCTCTGCATTCCCTGCTCCTATAGCCTCTAATCCAGTCGGGACTGGAAACTCTGCACTGCCTGCTCCTATAGCCTCTAATCCAGTCGGGACTGGAAGCTCTGCACTCCCTGCTCCTATAGACTCTAATCCAGTCGGGACTGGAAGCTCTGCACTGCCTGCTCCTATAGCCTCTAATCCAGTTGGGACTGGAAGCTCTGCACTGCCTGCTCTTATAGCCTCTAATCCAGTCGGGACTGGAAGCTCTGCACTCCCTGCTCCTATAGCCTCTAATCCAGTCGGGACTGGAAGCTCTGCACTGCCTGCTCCTATAGCCTCTAATCCAGTCGGGACTGGAAGCTCTGCACTGCCTGCTCCTATAGCCTCTAATCCAGTCGGGACTGAAAGCTCTGCACTGCCTGCTCCTATAGCCTCTAATCCAGTCGGGACTGGAAGCTCTGCACTGCCTGCTCCTATAGCCTCTAATCCAGTCGGGACTGGAAGCTCTGCACTGCCTGCTCCTATAGCCTCTAATCCAGTTGGGACTGAAAGCTCTGCACTGCATCCCCGTCTGGGTCTACAGGTTTCCTGTTTGAGGTGGTTGTCTTTATAGCACTCTGCTGCTCTCACACTGAGTCATACAGTGGCATGGGGACGAGTCTCTCTTCCAGTCGCTCTCCTGGTCCTGTCCTCCTTTCTCTAATGAAATACATCACTCTTTCTTTCTCCCTCTCTGTCTTTCTGCCCCCTCTCTTTCTCGCTCCATTTGTATTACTCACCCCAACCCTCTCTCTCACCCCCCCATCTTTCTCTTAGACTCCCCTCTCCTCCCCTTCTCTCCTGGTTCTCAGACGAATGAAAAGGATCCTCAAATTGGATTACAGAGCTAGGTGAGATGGAGATGAAGGAATTGGCTAAATTGGGCCTGGTTAAACTCGTTAGGAATCTCTCTCTACAGGCAGCTCCGACCCTGCTGCACATTTATGCAATTACACTGAAAACTGGTCCACGTCCCCCCCAGCCTCCTGATCCTATCCCCTCTAGGGTAATCCCTACTCTCCTGACCTCCATAATCACTCTCTGTTATTGGTTAATACATGCTTTGTGCCCTAATGATCTATTAAAGACTTTAATAATAACTTTAAATAATACCTTCTTATCCTTCCTCTCAGTTCAGTATTATATTTGTGGAAATGCACAATATACACAAGATGCACAATAAGAAAGTGATTTTGTGTGTGTGTGTGTGTGTGTGTTTGATGAGGCTGAGATCTTGACCTTCTGTCTCAGTTCTCTGCTGAGATGCCAGAGCAGGTCGCGATCTTCCAAACCCTCCTGAATAAGCCTCGGACAGCTTGTCTCCATCTTCTGAGAAGAAAATGCATTCTAGTTATTTCTCCATGTTGTCAGATTCCTATACTCTACCATAACTGTTTTGACTGATTTAAGGTGTGAGCAATGTTCTATTTCCCTTTTATTTATTTTTTAATTTTTTATTTCACCTTTATTTAACCAGGTATGCTAGTTGAGAACAGGTTCTCATTTGCAACTGCGACCTGGCCAAGATAAAGCATAGCAGTGTGAACAGACAACACAGAGTTACACATGGAGTAAACAATTAACAAGTCAATAACACAGTAGAGAAAAAAAGGGGAGTCTATATACAATGTGTGCAAAAGGCATGAGGAGGTAGGCGAATAATTACAATATTGCAGATTAACACTGGAGTGATAAATGATCAGATGATCATGTACAGGTAGAGATATTGGTGTGCAAAAGAGCAGAAAAGTAAATAAATAAAAACTGTGGGGATGAGGTAGGTGAAAATGGGTGGGCTATTTACCAATAGATTATGTACAGCTGCAGCGATCGGTTAGCTGCTCAGATAGCTGATGTTTGAAGTTGGTGAGGGAGATAAAAGTCTCCAACTTCAGCGATTTTTGCAATTCGTTCCAGTCACAGGCAGCAGAGTACTGGAACGAAAGGCGGCCGAATGAGGTGTTGGCTTTAGGGATGATCAATGAGATACACCTGCTGGAGCGCGTGCTACGGATGGGTGTTGCTATCGTGACCAGTGAGCTGAGATAAGGCGGAGCTTTGCCTAGCATGGCCTTGTAGATGACCTGGAGCCAGTGGGTCTGGTGACGAATATGTAGCGAGGGCCAGCATCTCTTGAAGAACTTACCACGGCACCATGCTGGTGTTTCCACTGCACACCGAGCTAAACAGGGTGTGAGCAGACAGAGCAGAGTGGTGATGGAACAAGACGACAACCTAGCGGAGTTTGTACGTCTCAGGTCAAAACATGGATAGCCATTGCTATCCATAACGATCATTTTGAAAAGATTGTCATTTACATGATTACTTTAGAGAGGAAAAACGACCGCAATGGATGTTACGCTCTCCGTTATGGATGTTACACCCTCCGTTAGGAATGTTACGCTCTCCGTTAGGGACGTTACGCCCTCCGTTATGGATGTTACGCCCTCCGTTAGGAATGTTACGCTCTCCGTTAGGGACGTTACGCCCTCCGTTATGGATGTTACGCTCTCCGTTATGGATGTTACGCCCTCCGTTATGGATGTTACGCCCTCCGTTATGGATGTTACGCTCTCCGTTAGGGACGTTACGCCCTCCGTTATGGATGTTACGCCCTCCGTTATGGATGTTACGCCCTCCGTTAGGGATGTTACGCCCTCCGTTATGGATGTTACGCCCTCCGTTAGGGATGTTACGCCCTCCGTTATGGATGTTACGCTCTCCGTTATGGATGTTACGCCCTCCGTTATGGATGTTACGCCCTCCGTTATGGATGTTACGCCCTCCGTTATGGATGTTACGCCCTCCGTTATGGATGTTATGCCCTCCGTTATGGATGTTACGCCCTCCGTTATGGATGTTACGCTCTCCGTTATGGATGTTACACCCTCCGTTAGGGATGTTACGCCCTCCGTTATGGATGTTACGTCCTCCGTTAGGGATGTTACACCCTCCGTTAGGGATGTTACGCCCTCCGTTATGCCTCCGTTAGGGATGTTACGCCCTCCGTTAGGGATGTTACGCCCTCCGTTAGGGATGTTATGCCCGCTGTTATGGATGTTACGCTCTCCGTTAGGGATGTTACGCTCTCCGTTAGGGACGTTACGCCCTCCGTTATGGACGTTACGCCCTCCGTTATGGATGTTACGCCCTCCGTTATGGATGTTACGCCCTCCATTAGGGACGTTACGCCCTCCGTTATGGATGTTACGCCCTCCGTTATCCCTCCGTTATGGATGTTAAGCTCTCCGTTATGGATGTTACGCCCGCCGTTACGGATGTTACGCCCTCCGTTACGGATGTTACGCTCTCCGTTACGGATGTTACGCCCGTCGTTATGGATGTTACGCCCTCCGTTATGGATGTTACGCCCGCCGTTATGGATGTTACACTCTCCGTTATGGATGTTACGCCCTCCGTTATGGATGTTACGCCCTCCGTTAGGGATGTTACGCCCGCCGTTATGGATGTTACGCCCGCCGTTATGGATGTTACGCCCTCCGTTATGGATGTTACGCCCTCCGTTATGGATGTTACGCTCTCCGTTATGGATGTTACGCCCTCCGTTATGGATGTTACGCCCTCCGTTATGGATGTTGCGCCCGCCGTTATGGATGTTACGCCCTCCGTTATGGATGTTACGCCCTCCGTTATGGATGTTTACGCCCGCCGTTATGGATGTTACACTCTCCGTTAGGGATGTTACGCTCTCCGTTATGGATGTTACGCTCTCCGTTATGGATGTTACGCCCTCCGTTATGGATGTTACGCCCTCCGTTAGGGATGTTACGCTCTCCGTTATGGATGTTACGCTCTCCGTTATGGATGTTACGCCCTCCGTTAGGGATGTTACGCCCTCCGTTAGGGATGTTACGCCCTCCGTTAGGGATGTTACGCCCGCCGTTATGGAACTCTTATATAGACAATCAAATCTTAACGAATTCTTGGCTCAAAATCTATCTCGACGCGTTTGTCATTTTGAGGTTTAAAAAATCAGCAGTAGGCATAGTACATAATGATTGTATAATTACAGGCAGTCTGAATATAGTGTACAAGGCCAGGCACCACAACCTAATACATTATCTTTTTTTCTCTTTATCAATATGATTTGTATCCACTTTTCTGGACACTGAATGAAGTCTTTATATTTTGGGGTGCTTTCAGTTGAAAAGTCACTCCAGGGCTTTTAACAGATTGTTGATAAATACTCTTCTCATCTTTCTGTCTAAAAAACAGTACTGCCAAGTAGGAGAAATGCACTTCAGCATATATTATATTTGTCAAGAGAATCTTAGCTAGAACACATACATTTTCAAGATATCAACAATTTCAAGAATTCAACAATTGCTTCAGGAAAAGTCTAAAGACTACTTCTCAGAACCAGCACACTAAATCTGGTGAATGCCAAAGCTTCGGAAGTTAAGATATCACATCAATAGTGATGGGGGAAATTGATGCACTTACATATCGAGAATATTTTTGACAATATATTGTATCGTTTTGACTATCGCAATATGATTTTTTTGCGCTAGTTGACTGGACCTGAACCAAAATGTTTTTCCTTCATAGCTTGTTCTCCATCTTCTTTTTTAAAATAGAGAGCCAAACTTGTTTTCTCATGACCGCTACATTACCTGTCTCTTGTTTGTCTGCAGCAGACATATGGTGAACAATATGTTTGGACTGTGGAATCGCAATAAAATCACAGTATTGACTCGCAATACATGTAGAATTGTGAGATTTGCAATACATATCATATAGGCACCTGAGTATCGCGATAATGTCATATATTTACAAGACAGTAGAACACGCGAACACAACTCAAGACACTTCCATTTGTTCTGTATTGCTTCATGAACACCTCATATCCATAACTAACACTGGCTGACAGCTGTGAGTGGAAAAACAAAGCTCTGTGAGCCCTTTATTAAAGCCATGAAATACGAAAGTGTAAAAAACATTTTTTGAGACTTGGCCTCCTACACTGTAATGGTCAAAATTCATGCAATTTCCTCTTTAAACTGCTATAAAAAAAAATGGTGAACTGCAACGTATAGACATAAGCATAATTGTGAATGTAGTTTCGTTTGGAAATGCCTAACTTTATTGTATATGCTTAGGTTGACTTTCCCACGGAATCATCCAATGCTTGGGATAAAACCTACAAGGTTTTTTTTGAAAGAAAAGGAGCTCAGGGTAAAATCAGACGGAAGTCAAGTTGACTAACTAAAACTGAGGATCAATCAAGATGGTTTAATATGCGTTGAGGTTAATATGTTTTATGGCTTTTGCAATTTGCATATCTGTTTTCAGCATTAGGCCCAAAAGCAACTTCTGCTTGAAAAGAATGTACTTGTTTGTGTCTTTTAACCCTGCCAGTTGATGAGAGTAGACTGACAACCTTTATCAGGCTCTTCCTGCCCTACGCTCATGGATGAGAGAGGAAAGAATTCCAGTCGTGTGACATTATCACTCTCAGACAATAGTGGCCTTCTCTTGCTGGGTCACTAAGGTTCTTTACTTGTAGCCTTACTGAGTCATATCGATCTCAATGGGCTGTAGTAATAACAGTGAATCAGTAAAGAGACATCTGATGACACAGCCCTTGCAGCCCCACATACTTGTTTCTTAGTCTAAAGAGCACTTTCAATCGAGGCGCGCATGCTTCTTATTCAAAGAGTTTGATCTGGGTCTGCGAAACTGTCCTTCCGCGTTGAAAAGAAAGGCTGTATGATTGGTGAATAAGGCGGTCTCAGTCAGGCGGAGAAGTGGCCAGTGGTTAGTGTGACAGCTCTGAGGTGTGTGCATTATCATTTTTGCTTGGCGCTTGGAACCTCCCAGCCCCCTGACTTGTCAAGAGGCCGTCCCGCGGAGGGTGATGGGTGAGAGGGCTGGGGACTCCGGTGCCGGCTGGCTTACAGCCTCATCCCCTCGGAGGGTGTCAGGACGATGTGGGAGCGCACCTCTGACTGGCCCTGGAAGGAAAAACGGCCTGTCACTGCAATATCGCTCGGACACCACACAGTCTTGCTGGAGACACCATCCAGTAAAAGAGCACTCCATATTGTCTCTCTCTCTCTCTGGCTTTCTCATTCTCTCTCTTTCTCTCACTGTCTCCTTTTCTACTCCACCTCTCATCGCTTTTACTTCCCCCCATGTCCCTAATGTCTCTATCTTGGTATCTCACTCTGTTTTTCTCCCTCCCTCCCTCCCTCCCTCCTCCCTCCCTCCCTCCCTCCCTCCCTCCCTCCCTCCCTCCCTCCCTCCCTCTCTATGAATAGACACCAGTCCTTGTGTTGTTTACCCTCAGTGTGCAGCAGCACTAGATATCTCCTGGATTTGTTTGATTTATTCCTTATTAGGCCTGCAGGTGCTGGCTGCCTTACCTCCCTCCCTCTCTCTCTCTCTCTCTCTCTCTCTCTCTCTCTCTCTCTCTCTCTCTCCCTTCCTCTTTCCATAAGCCATGTTTTATAGACACATTTAACATAGAACAGTACTCTGCTCAGTGTGTCACTGAATAATTCAGTACATTTAAGATGAATAAGAGAAGCTGGTAAAAAGGAGAGGAGGCTCGTGTGGCTTGGAAGTAAAGCGTGAACTCCCAGCTTAGTGGTTCTTTTGATTACTTACCTCGAGTCCTGAGTGTCACACATGCTCATTTACACACACACACACACACACACACACACACACGGTAGGTCTCAGCCAACCTGGATTACAGGGCAGAGAGGCTCCGCTCTGCCAGATGTCTTACAACAACAGCTGTGTGACAGACACGCGAGTGCCAAGACGAGGCCTGCACACAGTCCGTCTGAGACACACACAGACCATAGTGGTGGATGGCACCATCCCTCTGAGAATGGCTTCAGAGTGAATGTGCGTGTGTGTGAGAAACGTTCTCTCTCTCTCGTGTTTTTCTAGGGTTGCACGGAAACGGCTCACCTCATCATTTTATTCATGTGTGTGTATTGCTGGTGTTCGTCTGTGTGTGCAAGTTTTGCGTGTTAAGTGCCTTGTTAACTAGGGCAGGGACAATTCCTTAGTATCGTGGCAAGGAAACAAAACACAAAGTGGATTTGACTTCTTTAGGAAAACAGAGCTAATATTGTAAACAAACATCATCATGTTTTCCTAGCTATAGCACACAATATTTTACATACATCGTTTTTAAAGGGCCAAAGAGTTTTTGTGTTTTTCATTTTTGCCATGTAAAGAATATTGCGATAAGGGCATCGTCACAGCCCTGCTGTTAACCCCACCCTGCCCTAACAGTAGGTCTCTCTGTGTCTCTCTCTGTTCCAGAAGGACTCCATGAAAAATGACGGAGGAGGTGATAGTTATAGCCAAGTGGGACTACTCGGCTCAGCAGGAACAGGAACTTGACATCCGGAAAAACGAGCGGCTGTGGCTCCTGGATGACAGCAAGACGTGGTGGAAGGTGAGGAACACCTCCAACCGGACCGGCTACGTCCCCTCTAACTATGTGGAGAGGAAAAACAGCTTAAAGAAGACCTCGCTGGTGAAAAACATCAAAGACACACTCGGTGAGTTGGGTTAAGTGTGTAGGTGGGTGGACGAGGGTGGGTGGGTGTGTGTGCGCGTGTGTGTGTGTATGCGTGTGTGTAAGACAGGGCATCTCTCTGCTGTTTCCTAGGGGTGCACAGAGGCGGCGTGGCACACACAATCTCGACATTGGGCTAAGTAGTGTGTGTGTGTGTGTGTGTTTTCTTCTCTGCTTTTTTCTAGGGGTGCCTCCACAGAGGCGTCTCACCTCATGTGATTAATGCGGAAGAAACACTGTTAAATGCTTGACTACCTCACACACTTACACTCTCCAGTTAGCAATGATTTCTCAAGGATGGTGATTTGTAAACAGTATGTTTAATACAGGAGACGTTTGTTTTGTAAGGCATCCCTTAGGCTATTCATTATCAGGCAAGGGAAAGCTGGTGTGATCGATCAGGAGAAATTCCGGGTATTGAAGCAGCTTTTGTTCAAGCATTGAAGCGTCTTTTTCCAAGGTCAGAGGAGGTAAGGACTAATTAAATATGAAGTGCAGGGGTTTTCTTGGATGGACAACAGCTAGGATTAGCTGATCTCTGGTAATTCTCACTGTGGAATAATAGGGTAGAACTCTCACCCTTATTAGGCTAATGAATTAATCTCCGTTGGTAGAAACTAAGATGTTTATACTCGCAGAGAATTGGAGATAATTTCCAATGGCGCGAAAGGGCAAGATAATGGCCGACACTCAAGAGTGATACTAGGCAATGGGAACTGACGTTGTGATGAGACGGAACCTTGCCATCCAATGTTATCAGTGAAGAATAGACGCTTGCATCAGAAATGCACAAGATAGATGAGACGTCGCACTGAAAGATTAGGATAACTAGCCAAGAGGATTTCTCCCACTGCCTTGCCTAGTTGTCAGAGGTCTTGACAGACAATGCAATTAAAAAAACCTGCAGTTTGCCTGTTCACACACACACACACACACACACACACACACACCACCCAGAGACCTAGTTGTTTGTTGTAAATGTTCCATTGCCATACTGGCTGGCATCATCCCTTCCTTGCCAACTACGGTTAACTTACAGTCACGTCAAACAGTGCATGGAGAAATACAGCGTAGTAGCTGATCAGGGCACTTGTTCAGAGGAGCTCGCCAACAACACAGCCAACACTACGTTTCGTTTGACCTGTTCTCTGTTGACATTTCTTTGTATTTGTCTATACAAATGATGCTGATTCATGATTTCGACTGGCTGAGAGAAGCTGCCTGTCTGTCTTGTCCTGACTCCCGGCCCCGACATGTTCATTACTATGGGACAGCTGGAGATCAAATGTCAATATTGAAACAATGTTGCAAATGTCAGAGAGACAGACAGCTAGTTCAAATACAGATCTCCGCTATTGAAAACCTATTGCTATTCTGAAAGAAATGGGAGATCACGTCTAAGATGCTTTTTACAGTGGAGATCAAGTTTATAAATTGTCTGGCTGGGCTGACGAGACAGTGAGATTGAACAGTGTAAATAGGCATTTCCACGTTATAGCTTTAGCCGGTGGCAACTTGTGGAATTTACACCGGATGGAATGCGGTTTTAACCAATCAGCGTGCAAGATTAGAGCCTCCCGTTGTATAAATAGTGAGCAACCTGAGGGTGACTTATGCTGCTAACAGTGACACATACTCTTCCCTATCAATCCAACTATTGATCAATTAATATAACCCCGGAGACACTGTTTAAAGGGGGAACTCTAAATCCACTACAGCTCTCTTTGTTCTCTGGGCCCAGAGCACTGAGAGCACTGAAATAATGTTGTCAGGCCTGTAGTGAGACAAAGAGCTTTTTGGCTTTGCACACACGCACGCACGCACGCCACACACACAAAGCCAGATCACAGGAGCATAGCTGGAATAGTTATTGAGGGTTATCTCTCTTTGAGATCGAGGCAGATGAACTGCTGTGAGGTGGGAGGTGAGTGTTACTGCTTTGTGCATTCCTCACACTCAAATACCATCAGGCTTACGTACTGTACACCGTGACTTCTAATGCGGACACACGCTTAAACATACGCTTAAACGCACACACGCCTTGAACGCCCCCACACACACGCCTTGAACGCCCCCACACACACGCCTTGAACGCACCCACACACACGTGAACTTGCCGACTGCTGTGTTCCTGTTGAATAGAATTGGTTGCATCCCCAATGGGGATGAGTAGAAATGTCAGAACATAAACCAATCATCTCCAGCCACCTGCTACAACCTTGGCTTCCTCCAAGGGCAACCCCTGTATGCGTGTGGCTGGACCTCCATCTGTTTTCTGATTGGTTATTACCAGGGTTACTTCAACCAGTGACACGTATGCCTTCTCCAAGGCAGGTGGTGTGCCTTGTTTTCACTGGAATCACCTGAGAGACAATATTAGCTTTAGTCACCAGTTGATTTGAATCCTACCTAGTGTAAGCTTACTTATTTTCTATGTTTATTTAGTCATTCATAAAGCGGTGTGTGTGTGTGTGTGTGTGTTCGTTCCATCCTAAGTAATCAGGTTTGTGCAGTACATAATCATCTCTAACCACCAAGGTGTTATAATTACCAACACAACTGCAGCCCTTTGTAGTGATTGAAATGAGCTCTGTTTCTGTGTTGGAGCTGGGTCTGCTGATAGGCTTCCAGTGTGTTCTTAGCTCCCCATTGGGTGCCCGTCAGTATAGTGCTCTGCCTGTGGAAACGTTGGCTCCGTTCACCTTCCCACAGAGAATGGCCTGGTGCCAACCAACTCAGCTAGGATGAAACTCAACTCCATGTCCTCAGTTCATCTCAATGGAACAGTTCACATTGGCTGCCTCGGAAATAGGCACCCTGTTCCCTACATAGTGCACTACTTTTTTTTTTATATACCAGAGCTCAGGTCAAAAGTAGTGCACTATGTAGTGAATAGGGTGCCATTTGGGACACAGGCAGTCTTGCCAACAGGAACCTTTCAAAACAACTAAAACTATAATCTATCTTAATGTTTCTTTACGGGCTATTGAATAATCATGACATTAAACAAACATGAGTTGGGTAATGAACCAATAAGGCCCGAGGGGGTCTGGTTTATGGCCAATATACCACAGCTAAGGGCTGTTCTTAAGCATGACGCAGAGTGCCTGGATGTAGCCCTTAGCTGTGGTATATTGGTCATATACCACAACCCGCAGAGGTGCCTTATTGCTTTTATAAACTGGTTACCAACGTAATTAGATCAGTAAAAAATAAATGTCTTTCTCGTCATACCCGTGGTGTGAGTCCGATATACGACGGCTGTGAGCCAATCAGCATCCAGGGCTTGAACCACCCAGTTCATAATGAATCATAATAAATCATGTTTGTCGAAGATGAGGCTAATTAAAATTGGTTTGAAAATAAAAGAAAGCCGCACACTCTTGGAGCTCAGATGCAAAAATGTAATACCAACGTTTCGACAGCCAAGCTGTCTTCATCAGGGTATAATCACAAACACTGCGGGATGACTCGTTTATATAGTGTCAAAAGACACAGGTGTCTGTAATCATGGCCAGGAGTGGCCTAATATCATTGGTTAATAATCAAATATTAAAATGTCATACAAAGAACAGCATACAAACAAATGAATAGCACACGATCATAGATGAATTTGACTATACAAGTTTACACACAATTACAATGGCAAAGTCACAATAATCACAAGAATGGCTTCAGATCAAAGTCTACGTTGAGACCGAAGGGCGCAAGGGTCTTTAAATTAAAGATCCAGGCAGCCTCTCGTTTTAACAATAAATGATCAAGGTCACCCCCTCTCCTAGGGAGGGTGACATGTTCGATGCCAATATAACGCAGAGACGATATCGAGTGGCCTGCCTCCAAGAAGTGGGCCGCAACTGGATAAGTAAAGTTTTTACACCTAATGGTGCTACGATGCTCTGAGATACATACTTTTAATTTGCGCTTTGTTTTACCTACATAATTTTTACCACAAGGACAAGTTATAAGATAAATAACTGCCTTAGTGGAGCACGTAATAACACCTTTTATTGGGATCGATTTCCCTGTTTGAAGGATCTACATTTATAAGTGCCATTGCATTGAGCACAGCCATTACATTTGTAATTTCCATCCAGTAGGGGCGCAAATAGACGTTGTTCAGGAATATCTTGGGGTGGTAAATCAGAGTTTACCAATTGGTCTCTGAGATTTCTGCCCCGCGGGAATACGACCAAGGGAAGGTCCGAAAACACATTACCGAGACTATCATCGGATTTTAGGATGTGCCAATGTTTGTGAACAATTCCCTTAATTTGTTCAGAGCACTTTGAATAGCGGGTAGTTAGAACGCAAGAATGCGTCTTTTTGCGAGACTGACCTTGAAAAAGGTCATGTCTCGTTTTGTTTTGAATTTCATCAATGGCAATATTCATCTGATCATTCAAATTCAAATTATTAAAATTAAAATTGGTTGACATAAGGCAGTCAAGTAGATTTAATTGTGTTTAAATTAACCCTTCAAGTACAGTTGTCTGATGACGATATTTTTAAGAAATGACTCTTGCTTATCTGTGATTCTGTGAACAAGGTGGTTAACAGAGGCCTTTCCTCTTGATTAACTACATTCTTTATGAGTCTCGACACTCTGCAGACCTCATTCTGATGTGCTACTTCCATTTGATTTGATGTTTTCTCTCTCATAATGTCATCGTATTGCGGGTCGTGTTCAGGCCACTGTAAAAGCTATAGGTTGCTGGCCAATGGCTCTATCAATACGCTGTTCGACCATTCAGGGCTGGCAGTTGGACATTGTTGTTACGGATTGATTTGTTGCCATGCGATGTATATGGTCACGTTGTCTTTGCTTACAACTTCAGGGGCCCAATGTAGTATGCTGCTCAGGTAGGGGAGACGACGTGACTTCTAGCTAACCAGAGGGTTGCTGGTCAGTGGTAAATGTTAGCGTTTTGAAAATGTGTCTTTTCAAGCTAGTCGCATTGCAGGCCTGATATAAAGATCAAACTACGTTGTGTTTTGTCGGGAACTTGTGAGATGCATTTGACAGAAAGTGGTGCTCGGCTTACTCCCAGCCAGATGCAGCTACTGCTGAAGTTTCTTCCTATCTGATTGAAGAGAGTTGTCAAGGGAATTGTGTCTGTGATGGGCGATCTGAGGACAGTAGAACAGACGGAGAAATGGCTGCTCAGACAAGAATGGCTAAGGCTTGATTTGATAAGTGACAGAGAGCGACGGGGAGCCGTAGAGGGGTGTAGAGTTAAACGACTAGAGTATTGTCTGGGAGACGAGCACTCTCGCCTCCTCTACTCCCTCCATCCTACCAAACTATCTTCCTCTCCATCTTCCTCCAACCCTCTCTTCCTCTAAGTACACCCACACAGCTTTCCCAGCTATCATCCAGAACCCCCCCTGCCATTTACAGAAAATGAGTTCCCGTCAAACCTCAGATAATCATCTTACTCTGTTATTCATCAGTGATTGTGGGGTAGATATAGGTAGAAATAGCCTAGGTATTCGTTTACAGTATATCCTCCTTGTGCTGGAATTCAATTTCAGACCGAGGCACGGAGAAGAAAATCAGCTTTATGAAAATTGAATAAAACGAAAGTTGTTGGCGAGTGATTCATTGGTCTCATACCACACCTTAAGTGAAGTGTCTCATCATGAGAGAGAGGAAGGAGGGGGAGAGAGAGACATCGTTGGAAGAGAGAGAGGAGGTAGGAGAGAGAAGAGGGAGCGAGTGAAAAGAGCGAGACAGACTGGGAGAGAGCGGAAGAGAGCATCGCTGCTTTCATGGACACCAAGTGCACCTGGGCTCACATTCTTCTTGTGGATCATACTGCTACTTAATTGGTCCACCGCCCACCATGCTATTATCTATTATTGGAGACCATCACCATATTCCAAAGAGAACATTCTGACTAAGCACGGCCTGTTCCATTCATCAGCCCATGAAATGGGCCTATATCTGGGATTGATACTGAATAGCTTGGCATTCACTTCTCATCAAATGACTTTCTTTTCTCACTCCCCCAGTACCACTGCAGTAGCCATACATGATTAGTGTTACTCTGCAATAACCATTGTGCTACATTGAACAGTTGTCCCCAGGTCCTCCACATTGCTTCCCTGCAGCGAGCTGGAAGGGGTTGTCCCTCGCCTGTTCTCCTTAATCAGCGTAAGTTAAGAGCGTATGGTTAAGCATCCATGAGTCAGCTGTATGGGTCCACACTGTGACTCGCCTTGGGCCTGGTGGAATTGATGGCTTGGTGAAGGCTCAATTGAATGGATGACTTGGTGTGGGCCCAGTTGAATGGATGACTTGGTGTGGGCCCAGTTGAATGGATGACTTGGTGTGGGCCTAGTTGAATGGATGACTTGGATTGGGCCCAGTTGAATGGATGACTTGGATTGGGCCCAGTTGAATGGATGACTTGGTATGGGCCCAGTTGAATGGATGACTTGGTATGGGCCCAGTTGAATGGATGACTTGGTATGGGCCCAGTTGAATGGATGACTTGGATTGGGACCAGTTGAATGGATGAGTTGGTGTGGGCCTAGTTGAATGGATGACTTGGATTGGGCCCAGTTGAATGGATGACTTGGATTGGGCCCAGTTGAATGGATGACTTGGATTGGGCCCAGTTTGAATGGATGACTTGGTATGGGCCCAGTTGAATGGATGACTTGGTATGGGCCCAGTTGAATGGATGACTTGGTATGGGCCCAGTTGAATGGATGACTTGGATTGGGACCAGTTGAATGGATGAGTTGGTGTGGGCCCACTCTTTATTTTTTGTATTTTAACCCCAATTTCAATCTTTTCTCATCGCTGCAACTCCAACTGGCTCGGGAGGCGAAGGTCGAGTCATGCGTTCTCTGAAACAAGACCCACCAAATTGCGTTTCTTAACCCGCCCGCTTAACCCAGAAGCCAGCTGCACCAATGTATCGGAGGAAACATCGTTCACCTGACGACCGAGGTCAGCGTGCAGGCGCCCAGCCCGCCACAAGGAGTCGCTAGAGCACGATGAGCATAGTAAAGCCCCCCCCGGCCAAACCCTCCCCTAACCCGGACGACGCTGGGCCAATTGTGCTTTACAATTGTGCTTTAGGCTCTCAAGGCACTTCCTCACGATTTATGCCTACTTAATTAAAAAAAAAATCTTTCAGGTTCCAATTAGCGCTTGTTGTTGTCTAATTAGTATTGTCACTGTCACTGTGTTGCTTAGTGGGGGCGACTGTGAGTTAGTGTGTCGTTACTGTTGTGGTGTGTGAGCGCAACACAGAGTACTTTGTTTGTTGTTGCATGCTGCAGAGGAATGAGCATGAAAGTCATGGATCAGATGTCAGTTTGCTAAGGAAGGAAGGTATATGTGTGTGTCATCGCTTAGAAAAGTTGTGTGTGTGTGTGTTCATAGACAACCGTGTGTGTGTAAATGCCAATCTCCCTGCCTGCCGCTTGATCTACAACCCTTGAAATGCCATCGGCCCTACCATGTAAAACAACAGCCCAGTACGCTCCAGTATGTAAAGCCAATGTTAGCTTTTTCCTTTATTTCTGTGAAAGCTATAAATAGTGACTGTGCCTCCTCCTCACAGTTTGTTGTGTGAGGGGTGGAATGGCCTGTTGATGGGGGATAGTTGTGACAGGGGCTAAGTGATGGTATTTCACCCCCCCCGCTCCTCTCAAGGTCACTGAAACGGAAGCAGCTTCTTACCCCAGTTTTCCCTGTGACGCTGCCACTGGCCTTGCTGTGTCATGATGAAGGCTGATTCATGGAGACGAGGGCTGTCTTCTCGTCATTTTAACTCTGAGGGTGTATTATTCTGTTTGTTGTGGGTCTTATTTGACTCAGTCAGTGTGTGTGTGTGTGTGTGTGTGTATGTGTGTCTGTGTGTGTGTGTGTGTTTCTCAGTATGATGATCTAGGCTAGTCTATGATTGAACCAGTATCTGGGCAAAGGATCCTCTTCCGGACCAAAACAATACATTGAAATGTTGATTTAGTTCTTTGGAAGTACATAGCGGCGTAACGGCAGTAAACGACGATCGTTGCAGGCAAGCCGTATTTAGTGAGTGACAATGTATTTTAACATTCTAGCGCTTGCAGAGCGTGTGAATGGTCACTTTCTGGGCAGAGAGGAGATCTCGTCATATACATCGACTCCTCTTTTTTCACGAGGGTAGTACTATTACAGGAGACCCGGGAGGAGGTCTATGATTTAATCCTGTTTTTTTCTGGTCCCACCGGCTTTGTGTCATCATGTTATCTGTGTTGCGTGTAACTGGTCATGTGTAAGCTATGTGATGCTTCCCCTGAGCAGGTGTGTTGGTAATTGTGAGATGAGTTCCACATTTGAATACAAGTGTATGTCTCTGTGTGCGTGCAGCCCATCTCATCTCCAGGTTTGCGTGCTCTTGTATGTCTGCTAAGAACGGAGTGTTGCTGTTCACTCACAACAAAGACCCTCCTTGGTTGGCTGCGTGCTCCGTCAGAGCAGAAGGCCAGTTAAGCGTCAAGAACACAGAAGGTCAGAAAGCCTCGTTGTTTCATGCATGAGATGGGGGGTGGAGGAAGAGATGGGGGAGATGGAGGAAAGGGGCTGTTTGTGACCTTTCGGAATGCTCCCCTACCTGGCTGAGAGGGTTGAGGTTCATTCTCTCCGACACTAGGCTTTAAATGGCAATGCTCCCCTACCTGGCTGAGAGGGTTGAGGTTCATTCTCTCCGACACTAGGCTTTAAATGGCAATGCTCCCCTACCTGGCTGAGAGGGTTGAGGTTCATTCTCTCCGACACTAGGCTTTAAATGGCAATGCTCCCCTACCTGGCTGAGAGGGTTGAGGTTCATTCTCTCCGACACTAGGCTTTAAATGGCAATGCTCCCCTACCTGGCTGAGAGGGTTGAGGTTCATTCTCTCCGACACTAGGCTTTAAATGGCAATGCTCCCTACCTGGCTGAGAGGGTTGAGGTTCCCTACCTGGCTGACCTGGCTGAGGGTTGAGGTTCATTCTCTCCGACACTACCTGGCTTTAAATGGCTTTAAATGCTCCCCTACCTGGCTGAGAGGGTTGAGGTTCATTCTCTCCGACACTAGGCTTTAAATGGCAATGCTCCCCTACCTGGCTGAGAGGGTTGAGGTTCATTCTCTCCGACACTAGGCTTTAAATGGCAATGCTCCCCTACCTGGCTGAGAGGGTTGAGGTTCATTCTCTCCGACACTAGGCTTTAAATGGCAATGCTCCCCTACCTGGCTGAGAGGGTTGAGGTTCATTCTCTCCGACACTAGGCTTTAAATGGCAATGCTCCTCTTCCTTCTGGTTGCATTAGTGATTCTCTATATGGTCTTAAATAAATGTGTAAATGTTCAGAGAGCGAGTTCGAGAGATTGAGTCTAAAGTGAAAGGAGGAGTCTACAGTGGGGGACCGGTTTGGGGGGTTGTTATTAAAAGAGGTTAAAGGTTAATATTTTCCAGCAAGAGAGCCAACCGAACAAATGGCACCCTATTCCAAATGGCACCCTATTCCCTACATATTGCAATACCTGGTCAGAAGTAGTGCACTATTTAGGGAATAGGGTGCCATTTTGGATGCAATCAATATCCACCCTTCCGACCACCTCAGTGTCATCCGATCTGCGTTTCCTGTCTCCTAAACAACCTTCCTGCACAGTGGTCTGGTCAGTAGCTGCCTGAGAGGAATTAACATCGCCTGTCAATACCCAGAACCCCCCTTGTCTCTCCTCTGGCCTTACCTCCAGTTTGCTTCCAGCACTAATTACCCTGAACCCCTCTCTCCCCCTTAACTCTGAAGTGTTTGCCTCCTTGGCTGTAGCCTCAGAGAGAGGTGGTGACCTCCTAACCCCGGACCGTCCTCTACCAGCAGTACTAGGAGCTAATTAACTCAGCTTGCTGCTGCACTTCAGTTGCAGGCTGTTTTTTGAGTAGCGTAGCTGCCTGTTCAATCTCAATGACCACGTAGAGCTTTCCGTTTGGAGCCATTTTCTCTAGATGTACTACACTCTAGCCTCAGGACTTTTAACCTAATATGTTGAAGGGGGACTTTTTACTATGTTATTATGCTGTGTTGTGGAACTACTGCTGAGATCTTTCATTTGTGGTATAAATAGTTATTTCTCTCTCTCCCTCTCTAAGGCCTGGGGAAGACGAAGAGGAAGACGAGTGCCCGCGATGCCTCGCCAACGCCCAGCACGGACGCAGAGTACCCGTCCAATGGTGGCGGAGGTAGCAGCGCCGAGCGTATCTACGACCTCAGCATCTCAGCCCTGGTCAAGTTCGCCTACGCGGCGGAGCGGGAAGACGAGCTGACACTGGTGAAGGGGTCAAGGGTCATTGTCATGGAGAAGTGTAGCGACGGCTGGTGGCGAGGGAGTTCTGAAGGTCGGGTAGGCTGGTTCCCCTCTAACTATGTCCTGGAGGAGGGAGAGGAGGAGGCCGTCTCGGGGGACCTAAGCGGAGGTTACCCAGGGCAGGGGGCAGGGTCGGCAGGGGTGATCAACGGGACCACCAGGGCGCTCCACACTGTCCAGACGCTGTACCCTTTCAGCTCTGTGACAGACGAGGAGCTAAACTTTGAAAAGGGCGAAGTGATGGAGGTGCTGGAGAAACCGGAGAACGACCCTGAGTGGTGGCGGTGTCGGAACGCCCGTGGACAGGTGGGCCTGGTGCCAAAGAACTATGTGGTTATACTTAGCGACGATCCGGCCCCCGAGGGTGGCATGGGCTCGGGCCCCCACTCGCCCCAGATCAACTACACAGGGCCGGCCCGCGTGGGAAAGTTTGCCGGGAAGGACTGGTACTATGGGGGAGTGACCAGGCATCAGGCAGAGTGTGCGCTCAACGAGAGAGGAGGTCAGGGAGACTTCCTGGTCAGAGACAGCGAATCATCGGTGAGTGGTCGAGAGAGAATTGTGATTGGTGGAAATGGGGGAAGAACAGTTGATTTGTGTTCCTGATTATGTATATAATGTACTCTATGGTTTACAATAGCCTTATCATACTGTGTTTTGAGCTGTTTTTTATTGGGAAAGCTTTCTTGAGGGAAACTGCATTAATTCAGTGGGATGGGTGGACTTTACAGTAGATTTATATCCCCCTCTAGTGGCTTAAGAATGAAACTCCATGGCAATAATCATCCAATTCTTATCTCTCTCTCTCGCTCTCTCTCTCCCAGCCCAGTGATTTCTCTGTGTCCCTCAAGGCGATGGGAAAGAACAAGCACTTCAAGGTAGCGCTGGCGGACGGGGTCTACTGTATCGGCCAGAGACGCTTCAGCAGCATGGACGAACTGGTGGAGCATTACAAAAAAGCCCCGATCTTCACCAGCGAACATGGAGACAAACTCTATCTGGTCAAACCGCTGCTGTGACCACACACACACACATGCTCGCAAACATTTGCATACACGCACACTCACACACACAATCCGGACCCCGGTGCTCGGCCTGGCCTAACAACAAGCCTTATTACAGGACTTGCCACTGACTGATTTTAGCACAGCAATATCCACTGGTCTGCCCATGCCCCTTCAATACAACAGTTAGCACATAGAGAGACTCAAATGGTACATGTTGGCCACCGTAGCTCAGATTCCTCTCACAATAGTGACATCGAGTCCTGTCCAGAAGTGTCCAGAGAACGCCTTCACTAAGGGATCGTCTGTAAGCATCTGCTCTTGGCCTTGGCTGACAACTCCACCTCCTAGTAAAGCCCTGCCGGTGCCTCTAGGTTTTAGGAGTGAGCACGGATGGGGATTTACAGTCAATGGTTCCGTCACAACAGCTACATACACCATGAACGTGAATATTTAATGTGTTGACATTGACATCACATTATCACTGGAGACCTTCTGATTTTTTTTTTTTGGGGGGAACAAACGGGAGGAGAGAAACAGCTCTTCTCTTTTTGCTCGTCTCCAGTAGGTGTTGTTGCTTTGTCTGTCGTTATCGAGAGTAGTATTACGTTTCCATAAAGACTGTTGTACCAGAAAGAAAGGCACCACAACTGGCACTGCATTTACCAGATAAGGAAAGGACGCCCTCTGTAGGTGTATTGTGGAATGGACACTGTCAGTAAGCTGTGTTGAATGTCCGTGGATGTGTACCAGCCACACCCTCATACTGCTCAAATGTTCCCCCGAACGCTCTCTTCGAATCCACCGCTCTCCTCAGCGTCCGGGTGAAAACGTCGCTGGCCGAGGACGGAGACTCAAGAGCGATAGGAAAACGTTTTGTGGGGTTGTCTGTTTGCCAGTGAAAGTCTGTTCAACATTTTGTTTCCTGCTTTTAAAAAAAGAAAAACTGTCTTAATGTTACTGAGCACTGTTATTTAAATCTTGTTTTCAGCTCTGTATGTATATTTAAAAAGAAGAATAAGGTGAATATTATATGAATTTAGATACAGCTAAAAGGTACTGTACTCCAAGACGGTGTGGTGACTGAGGAATGAAATACTTTTGTTCAATTAAAAGTTTTTCCAAAATAAGTTTTCTGGTTGCATTTGTCTGTCGTGTGTAATTTGATTCCCTTTCACCTTTTTAAAAGATTGTTCAATATTCTTAAATTTGAATACATTCAAATTGCGTTTCTGTATTTACCATCTTCCACCAACAGATGGCAATGTTACTGCAGGTAGGATTTCATCATTTCAGGACCTGAAGGCCCATCCTGATGCAAGAGCTTCGGTAACCACAAAAGTGCTTGCTTCCTTTACGTCTTGCCAGATCGTTTGGAATGTGTCTCCTTAATCCTGATACGGCATGAGATCTGGGGGGGGAGCAGACACTCATTTGGGAAGCAGACACTGCTTCTGATACAACCTAACCCATGGTAGCCACGTTGTCTCTTTCCGAGAGATAAATGAGTGTAGATATAAACTCAGCAAAAAAAGAAATGTCCTCTCACTGTCAACTGCATTTATTTTCAGCAAACTTAACATGTGTAAACATTTGTATGAACATAAGGTTCAACAACTGAGACATTAACTGAACAAGTTCCACAGACATGTGACTAACAGAAATGGAATAATGTGTCCCTGAACAAAGGGGGGGGGGGGCAAAATCAAAAGCAACAGTCAGTATCTGGTGTGGCCACCAGCTGCATTGAGTACTGCAGGGCATCTCCTCCTCATGGATTGTACCAGATTTGCCAGTTCTTGCTGTGAGATGTTACCCCACTCTTCCATCAAGGCACCTGTAAGTTCACAGATATTTTTGGGAGGAATGGCCCTAGCCCTCACCCTCCGATTGAACAGGTACCAGATGTGCTCAATGGGATTGAGATCCGGGCTCTTCACTGGACATAGCAGAACACTGGCATTCCTGTCTTGCAGGAAATCACGCACAGAACGAGCAGTATGGCTGGTGGCATTGTCATGCTGGAGGGTCATGTCAGGATGAGCCTGCAGGAAGGGTATCACATGAGGGAGGAGGATGTCTTCCCTGTAACGCACAGCGTTGAGATTGCCTGCAATGACAACAAGCTCAGTCCGATGATGCTGTGACACACCGCCACAGACCATGACGGACCCTCCACCTCCAAATCGATCCTGCTCCAGAGTACCGGCCTCGGTGTAAAGCTCATTCATTTGACGATAAACGCGAATCCGACCATCACCCCTGGTGAGACAAAACCGTAACTCGTCAGTGAAGAGCACTTTTTGCCAGTCCGGTCCAGCGGCAGTTGGTTTGTGTCCATAGGCGACTTTGTTGCCGGTGATGTCTGGTGAGGACCTGCCTTACAACAGGCCTACAAGCCCTCATTCCAACCTCTCTCAGCCTATTGCGGACAGTCTGAGCACTGATGGAGGGATTGTGCGTTCCCAGTGTAACTCGGGCAGTTGTTGTTGCCATCCTGTACCTGTCCCGGAGGTGTGATGTTCGGATGTACCGATCCTGTGCATGTGTTGTTACATGTGGTCTGCCACTGCGAGGACGATCAGCTGTCCGTCCCGTCTCCCTGTAGCGCTGTCTTAGGCGACAGTACGGACATTGCAATTTATTGACCTGACTACATCTGCAGTCCTCATGCCTCCTTGCAGCATGACTAAGGCATGTTCACGCAGATGAGCAGGGACTCTGGGCATCTTTCTTTTGGTGTGTTTCAGAGTCAGTAGAAAGGCCTCTTTAGTGTCCCAAGTTTTCATAACTCTGACCTTAATTGCCTACCGTCTCTAAGCTGTTAGTGTCTTAACGACCGTTCCACAGGTGCATGTTCATGAATTGTTTATGGTTCATTGAACAAGCATGGTAAACAGTGTTCAAACCCTTTACAATGAAGATCTCTGAAGTTATTTGGATTTTTTCCGAATTATCTTTGAAAGACAGGGTCCTGAAAAAGGGCAGTTCCTTTTTTTGCTGAGTTTAGCTAGCCAGATCCAGTACAGGTGTTGCCGAGGCGTAATGCTCCTTGTACAACTCCTCAGGGACAAACGGAGGCAAATGTGGACTGTATTTGAGGCCCCCGTTGTGGTCGTCTGTGGTTGAGGCAGTGGAGACCTACATAAAGGGGAACCAAGAGAGAACACAATCCTTGGCTCCCAGATACAGTATGTGAAAGACCATGTAGTGTTTGTATCGTTTGTCTTTCAGAATATTATAATGTATTTAGCAGACCCTTTTATCCAACGTCACAAATTGCATACATTTTCTTATGGGGGTTACAAAATCTATGTAGGTTATGAACTTTTGTCACTTTCATGATCAAGATGTGCAGGTATTGATCGAACGTTTTGCTGTACATGAAAGGATGATTGATGATTGTGTTTTATTAAATGAATGGACACATTTTAACAGCCATAATATTGCCATGCTCGGGAACATAAGCAATGGTACGTTATCTAGACGGGTACAATCTGTCTGCATCGGACCCAGTTGGTGAGGGGTAAGAGAGTGTTGACATTCCCCTGCTCCCCCTCTCCTCCGTCTCCCCTTCGTCCACAAAGGAGGCCTTTCAGTCCGTTGACAAGTCTGCTTCAGGTGTGAGAAGTGGAGACTGGGTAGGAAAGAGAGGGCGGTTGGTTCGGAGGTAAGGTATGGCATGTGGATCTGAAGTGTGAAGGACCAACATATCCTGGACAGCTCTGTTTACTGTATCTGTCCTCCCATCCAGGCTCTGGGTATATCTGGACATACACACGCTACACACACACTCGCCCAGAGCAAGAGGACCAAGAGCCCGGATCCAGCACCAGGTACCTGTATCAGTGTACATGAAGATTGTTTATTGATTTTGTTTTGGGTGTTTTTTTATCTGTTTACTGGGGGGGAAATGTCAACATTGCACCTGCTACAAAATCTGAAATGTACCTTCAAATGTTACATGTAGCTCTTAGTCTTCTTACTTGATTCAAACCTTTGTTGCATCCTTCTGTTGTCCTCTGACACAACTCCTCTCCTCCCTAAGAGAAACCTTAAGATGTTACAGAACAAGCAAAACCATTCGGGGGTAAAAGCTGTGACAATTTCTCACAGTTTGTGGTTGTGTTTCTGTCTTTGTGCGGCCCACCACAGTGCAAAACCATGCCTCGTCTTTGTGTCTCAATGCTGCTCTGGGTCGTCCTGCTGGGTCTCCTCTCTCTAATAGGTAAGTCAGTCTGTTATAGCACTCTACAGAGCGGAGAGCCTCCGAGCCTCCGCCATTTTCATTTTCAGTGATAATGGAAGGCAACCAATTCAAAATCTCTTCAATGTCCTTTTAACCTATTTTGCGCATAAGGGTAGTATTGGATTGTGATGTGTACTTGGATAAAACTCAAGTCTGAAGTGGTGGTGGCGGCCTCCTTTCTTCAATTCATCTCCCCAATATCTCTGTGGGCCTGATGTGAAAGAACAGAGAAAAGTTCACTAGCTCTCTCCTGGGTTCTCGGCTCCGTGTGCTGTGGATGGATAAGAGGAGATGGAGAGAGGAATCCTCCACTATTGAGATGTTGAATGTTACATCTGAAGGAGACGGTTATTGGCCTGCTGTTGTCTCTTATTGCAGTCTGGAGCATCTCTCGGAAACCGTCAACTGGAACTAATTACCTTGGAGATGCCGCCGGACAGTCAGTCAATTTGTTTCTCTGGAGGGAATGTTGTCCATTAGTTCACTAGGAACGTAACCTTCTGACAAACTACTCTGACATTTAAACAGCCGGTACAGTCAACAGCAGCAAACAAAAGAACGGTATTGATTATAGTGTTTTTACTGGGTTCTGTCTCGCTGCATCAACTGTGATGTTTAGTCCTCAACATGTCTCTTTACATTGTTTATAGCCACACATTTTACTGTCAACTTGGATTTTATCGGGAAATATGAGGAGAAAGTTTTGAAGGTTTTTCTTTCAAATGAAACGGATTCCCTCCCATGATATACGTGTGTTCTTTATATTGGTATGAGGACAGTTGGTACAATTTCTTCAACAGCACACCACAATACTGTATATTTAATTGAGCAGAGCTTCTTCCTGGTTGCCTTGCCAACATAATGCATGTGCAGTATTGGCTATACAGAGACATAGATCTTTTGTCACAACATCCCTCCAAGATATTTGATTGAGTGGAAATGACGTTGTTTTGATGAAAAGCGTCTGGTTGTGGGTCAGAATAGACCAGTCGCAGTTCATTCCCTTCTTTTGCTTTCTCCCTCTTTTGTTTTCATTGAGACGGTAGAAGTATTACACTGTGTGCCTACCGTGCTTAGCTCTCTCTAGTCTCTGTTGACCAAGCTGAGCGTTTATCTTTCCCCTCCCCTATGTATCTTCCCAGACCTGGGTCGACATTTTTTCTAACACGTTTAGCATTTGCTTCGGTCTGCCTGGAGTGGCAGATGGGCAGGGTTCGTATTTTTCCGACTATTCTATTGGTTCTACTGTGCCAGGCAAGCTCAATCAAGCCCAGATAAACCATGTTGAAATGTATTCAAATAGTGTTTGAACCCAGGTCTGTTTCTCTCCACTGGGCTTTACCTTTGATCTGCCGCGACATTCCTATCCTCTGAGATTTAATAAAGGCTGTGAATGTCTGAATGTCAGAGCAGTCCAGGGCCAGGCGCAGCACATGGCACTTAGCAGTCAGCCGCTCCACATCCTCTTCATCCCCTGTCTTACACCCCACTGCCTCTGTCTCCCTCTCTCTGTCTGCAACACCCCGTCTGCTAATCTGCTGCTGCCTGCCCAGCGTGTTGGGCAAAGTCAGAGATAGAGACAAGGAGGGAGAGAGAGTTGATAGACAGAGATTAATAAAAAAAAGCACTCCTCAGTTAGACTTATTCACTATCTCTGTTTTGTCACAAGTCACCTATCAACAGGGCTGTGTGAGTCACCATGAAGACCCATATGGTGCCTTCGGTCTGAATAATTCCTGTCTTTTCTCCCTCGAACTCAGGGGCTGAGGAAACAGCAGGAGGAGAAGGAAAAGGTGAGTGTGGTAGACTGGGTAACCAGGGGTTACCAAGATGGGGTTGGATTCAATCAAACCAGCCCTAGAAATGTTGATTCAATATTTTGAGTTGTGCAACTATAGCTTGAAGACATACACCGGGTGGACAAAAAATGAAGAACACCTACTCTTTCCCTGACAGACTGACCAATCAGTGTAGATGAAGGGGAGGAGACAGGTTAAAGAAGGACTTTTAAGCCTTGAGACCATTGAGACATGGATGTATTGTGTATGTGTGCCATTCAGAGGGTGAATGGGCCAGACAAACTATTTAAGTGGCTTTGAAAGGGGTATGGTAGTAGGTGCCAGGTGCACAGGTTTCAGTTGGTCAAGAACTGCCACGCTGCTGTTTCCTGTGTGAATTAAGAATGGTTCACCGCTCAAAGGACATCCAGCCAACTTGACACAACTGTGGGAAGCATTGGAGTCAACATGGGCGAAGCATCCCTGTGGAACACCTTGTAGAGTCAATGCCTTGGCGAATTGAGGCTGTTCTGAGGGCAAAGGAATGGGGGGGTGCAACTCAATATTAGGAAGGTGTTCTTAATGTCTTGTGCATTCAGTGTATGTACACACACAGCAAGGGACAGGGAGAGAGGTCAGAGGGACAGACGTGAGAGAGGTCAGAGGGACAGACGTGAGAGAGGTCAGAGGGACAGACGTGAGGGAGGTCAGAGGGACAGACGTGAGGCAGGTCAGAGGGACAGACGTGAGAGAGGTCAGAAGGACAGACGTGAGGGCGGTCAGAGGGACAGACGTGAGGCAGGTCAGAGGGACAGACGTGAGAGGTCAGAGGGACAGACGTGAGGGAGGTCAGAGGGACAGACGTGAGGGAGGTCAGAGGGACAAACGTGAGAGGTCAGAGGGACAGACGTGAGAGAGGTCAGAGGGACAGACGTGAGGGAGGTCAGAGGGACAGACGTGAGGCAGGTCAGAGGGACAGATGTGAGAGAGGTCAGAGGGACAGACGTGAGGGAGGTCAGAGGGACAGACGTGAGGCAGGTCAGAGGGACAGATGTGAGGGAGGTCAGAGGGATAGACGTGAGAGAGTTCAGAGGGACAGACGTGAGAGAGGTCAGAGGGACAGACTTGAGGGAGGTCAGAGGGACAGACGTGAGGGAGGTCAGAGGGACAAACGTGAGAGGTCAGCGGGACAGACGTGAGGGAGATCAGAGGGACAGACGTGAGGAAGGTCAGAGGGACAGACAGAGAGGTCAGAGGGACAGACGTGAGAGAGGTCAGAGGGACAGACGTGAGAGGTCAGAGGGACAGACGTGAGGGAGGTCAGAGGGACAGACGTGAGGGAGGTCAGAGGGACAGACGTGAGGGAAGTCAGAGGGACAGACGTGAGAGAGGTCAGAGGGACAGACGTGAGGGAGGTCAGAGGGATAGACGTGAGAGATCAGAGGGACAGACGTGAGAGAGGTCAGAGGGACAGACGTGAGAGAGGTCAGAGGGACAGACGTGAGAGAGGTAAGAGGGACAGACGTGAGAGAGGTCAGAGGGACAGACGTGAGAGAGGTCAGAGGGACAGACGTGAGGGAGGTCAGAGGGACAGACGTGAGAGATCAGAGGGACAGACGTGAGAGAGGTCAGAGGGACAGACGTGAGGGAAGTCAGAGGGACAGACGTGAGAGAGGTCAGAGGGACAGACGTGAGGGAGGTCAGAGGGATAGACGTGAGAGATCAGAGGGACAGACGTGAGAGAGGTCAGAGGGACAGACGTGAGAGAGGTCAGAGGGACAGACGGGAGAGAGGAGAGGGGAGGTCAGAGGGACAGACGTGAGGGAGGTCAGAGGGACAGACGTGAGAGAGGTGAGAGAGGTCAGAGGGACAGACGTCAGAGGGACAGACGTGAGAGGTCAGAGGGACAGACGTCAGAGGGACAGAGAGAGGTCAGAGGGACAGACGTGAGAGAGGTCAGAGGGACAGACGTGAGAGAGGTCAGAGGGACAGACGTCAGAGGGAGACGTGAGGGAGGTCAGAGGGACAGACGTGAGGGAGGTCAGAGGGACAGATGTGAGGGAGGTCAGAGGGACAGACGTGAGGGAGGTGAGAGAGGTCAGAGGGACAGACGTGAGGGAGGTCAGAGGGACAGACGTGAGAGGTCAGAGGGACAGACGTGAGGGAAGTCAGAGGGACAGACGTGAGGGAGGTCAGAGGGATAGACGTGAGGGAGGTCAGAGGGATAGACGTGAGGGAGGTCAGAGGGATAGACGTGAGGGAGGTCAGAGGGACAGACGTGAGGGAGGTCAGAGGGACAGACGTGAGAGAGGTCAGAGGGACAGACGTGAGAGATCAGAGGGACAGACGTGAGAGATCAGAGGGACAGACGTGAGAGAGGTCAGAGGGACAGACGTGAGAGAGGTAAGAGGGACAGACGTGAGAGAGGTCAGAGGGACAGACGTGAGGGAGGTCAGAGGGACAGACGTGAGGGAGGTCAGAGGGACAGACGTGAGGGAGGTCAGAGGGACAGACATGAGAGAGGTCAGAGGGACAGACGTGAGGGAGGTCAGAGGGACAGACGTGAGAGAGTTTAGAGGGACAGACGTGAGGGAGGTCAGAGGGACAGACGTGAGAGAGGTCAGAGGGACAGACGTGAGGGAGGTCAGAGGGACAGACGTGAGGGAGGTCAGAGGGACAGACGTGAGGGAGGTCAGAGGGACAGACGTGAGAGAGGTCAGAGGGACAGACGTGAGAGAGGTCAGAGGGACAGACGTGAGAGAGGTCAGAGGGACAGACGTGAGAGAGGTCAGAGGGACAGACGTGAGAGAGTTCAGAGGGACAGACGTGAGGGAGTTCAGAGGGACAGACGTGAGAGAGGTCAGAGGGACAGACGTGAGAGAGGTCAGAGGGACAGACGTGAGAGATCAGAGGGACAGACGTGAGAGAGGTCAGAGGGACAGACGTGAGAGAGGTCAGAGGGACAGACTTGAGGGAGGTCAGAGGGACAGACGTGAGGGAGGTCAGAGGGACAGACGTGAGGGAGGTCAGAGGGACAGACGTGAGGGAGGTCAGAGGGACAGACTTGAGAGGTCAGAGGGACAGACGTGAGAGAGGTCAGAGGGACAGACGTGAGAGATCAGAGGGACAGACGTGAGAGAGGTCAGAGGGACAGACGTGAGAGAGGTCAGAGGGACAGACTTGAGGGAGGTCAGAGGGACAGACGTGAGGGAGGTCAGAGGGACAGACGTGAGGGAGGTCAGAGGGACAGACGTGAGGGAGGTCAGAGGGACAGACGTGAGAGAGGTCATAGGGACAGACGTGAGAGAGGTCATAGGGACAGACTTGAGGGAGGTCAGAGGGACAGACGTGAGGGAGGTCAGAGGGACAGACGTGAGAGATCAGAAGGACAGACGTGAGAGAGGTCAGAGGGACAGACGTGAGAGAGGTCAGAGGGACAGACGTGAGAGAGGTCATAGGGACAGACGTGAGAGAGGTCATAGGGACAGACTTGAGGGAGGTCAGAGGGACAGACGTGAGGGAGGTCAGAGGGACAGACGTGAGAGATCAGAAGGACAGACGTGAGAGAGATCAGAAGGACAGACGTGAGAGAGGTCAGAGGGACAGACGTGAGAGAGGTCAGAGGGACAGACGTGAGAGAGGTCATAGGGACAGACTTGAGGGAGGTCAGAGGGACAGACGTGAGGGAGGTCAGAGGGACAGACGTGAGAGATCAGAGGGACAGACGTGAGAGAGGTCAGAGGGACAGACGTGAGAGAGGTCAGAGGGACAGACGTGAGAGAGGTAAGAGGGACAGACGTGAGAGGTCAGAGGGACAGACGTGAGGGAAGTCAGAGGGACAGACGTGAGAGAGGTCAGAGGGACAGACGTGAGAGAGTTCAGAGGGACAGACGTGAGAGAGTTCAGAGGGACAGACGTGAGGGAGGTCAGAGGGACAGACGTGAGGGAGGTCAGAGGGACAGACGTGAGGGAGGTCAGAGGGACAGACGTGAGGGAGGTCAGAGGGACAGACGTGAGGGAGGTCAGAGGGACAGACGTGAGAGAGGTCATAGGGACAGACGTGAGAGAGGTCATAGGGACAGACTTGAGGGAGGTCAGAGGGACAGACGTCAGAGGGACAGAGGGAGGTCAGAGGGACAGACGTGAGAGATCAGAGGGACAGACGTGAGAGAGGTCAGAGGGACAGACGTGAGGGAGGTCAGAGGGACAGACGTGAGAGAGGTCATAGGGACAGACGTGAGAGAGGTCATAGGGACAGACTTGAGGGAGGTCAGAGGGACAGACGTGAGGGAGGTCAGAGGGACAGACGTGAGAGATCAGAAGGACAGACGTGAGAGAGGTCAGAGGGACAGACGTGAGAGAGGTCAGAGGGACAGACGTGAGAGAGGTCAGAGGGACAGACGTGAGAGAGGTCAGAGGGACAGACTTGAGGGAGGTCAGAGGGACAGACGTGAGGGAGGTCAGAGGGACAGACGTGAGAGATCAGAGGGACAGACGTGAGAGAGGTCAGAGGGACAGACGTGAGAGAGGTCAGAGGGACAGACGTGAGAGAGGTAAGAGGGACAGACGTGAGAGGTCAGAGGGACAGACGTGAGGGAAGTCAGAGGGACAGACGTGAGAGAGGTCAGAGGGACAGACGTGAGGAGGTCAGAGGGACAGACGTGAGGGAGGTCAGAGGGACAGACGTGAGGGAGGTCAGAGGGACAGACGTGAGGGAGGTCAGAGGGACAGACGTGAGGGAGGTCAGAGGGACAGACGTGAGGGAGGTCAGAGGGACAGACGTGAGAGAGGTCAGAGGGACAGACGTGAGGGAGGTCAGAGGGACAGACGTGAGGGAGGTCAGATGGACAGACGTGAGGGAGGTCAGAGGGACAGACGTGAGGGAGGTCAGATGGACAGACGTGAGGGAGGTCAGAGGGACAGACGTGAGGGAGGTCAGATGGACAGACTTGAGGGAGGTCAGAGGGACAGACGTGAGAGAGGTCAGAGGGACAGACGTGAGAGAGGTCAGAGGGACAGACGTGAGAGAGGTCAGAGGGACAGACGTGAGAGAGGTCAGAGGGACAGACGTGAGGGAGATCAGAGGGACAGACGTGAGAGAGGTCAGAGGGACAGACGTGAGAGAAGACTTTGTTGGTGCCTCCACACTACATGGTGTTGTTCCTTATCATATTCCTATAGTCACTCACACAGTTGTGTTATGTTTGAGTTGGGAGCTGTGGAGTTTTGTTGTCCCAGCCTGCTTTCCCAACGTGGACCAGGCCCTCTCTCCCGCCACCCCACAGTGAGAGGCCTGTCTCTGGACTTAGGGGATGTCCAGCGCCGCTCGCCCCTGACTGGTCTTTAATCAACCATAAGCCTGAGATGCTCAACGGGGGATTTGGTTTCAATTCGAAGACGAGACGTTTTTTTTTACAAGGTATTATATTGACTTTGGTTAAAGGAATGCGGCTTAAGTTTGTAGTGAAGGGGTGACAGAGAGGTGAACACGGAGAAATGAACGAGGCTGCTATGGTTGGTGTAGCAGGGAGGAAGTGGGAAAATTGCCAGAGTAGATTTTCCCATTGGTGAGGCAGACTTCCCTTTAGCAAAGGTTCCGTACAGTGGTTCTATCACTGTCACAAACACACATGTATAATCAATGAATACAGATTGTGTGTTGATTGTGTATTATACTGAAAATAATGTATGTAGTAAACGGCTATCAATCCATGTCAAGTTGTGTCATGTGACCAGTCTTAGTGAAGTGCAGTATCATTCACTCAGCCTCTGATTGGTTCCCTTTTGACGTCCTCTTCTCTTCTCGTGCTCTCATTGGTTCCCAGCAGCAGATTTGGGGCGTGAGAAGCGCAGCATGCCCAACTGGGCTCTGACCTCCTCTGACTTCTTCGGCTGGGTGGAGGCTCTGCGCGAGTACGCTGGTTATGAGAAGATTGAAGACCTGTCCAGAACCTTCTGGGCACACTTCCCCTCCGCCAGCCGCCTGGGCTATGAGCTGTCCGACCCTGACGAGGAGTGAGGAACCACAATCACAAATATAAAAACTGGTGAAGGATCAGTTTAGCCTTTTTTTTAGATCCAAAAGAATAAGTGTATATGGACAGGGGGGGGGGGGGGGGACAGAGTAGGAATGCTGATCTAGGATCAGGCCCCACTGTCCATGTAATCTGATGAATTGTGATCTAAAATAAAGAAACTGATCCTAGATTAGCACTCCTTCTCTGAGACGCTTTATGATTACGGGACCAGAACTAGAACCAACATCTCTCTACTGCATGCGAGTAGTGTAGAATATAGAGGCCTACTCTATGTCCTCAGAGGACCCTGGAAAAGACATGCATTGACACCTACTAAAGAGGAGAAAGGGAGGGGATGGAATGTCTGTTTGGAGGTCATGTGATGCTCAGTACTGTACGTGGGATAGAGAACACACGTTGACACCAGATCAGGCCTCTCATACACTTGACTTGTTTTGTGTCCATGAACAATAAATCTGCCTGCGTTCTGTGTGTGAAACTGCTTTTCCACGACTCAATTAAACTCCCAGGGCCCTGGAGATTTCATTCTTGTGAATAGTCTGTTTCTTTAAACTTGTCTTGAACAGCCGCTGCATGTTAAGCTCTTCTCCCAAAAGATGTGCGTGGCGCAGAAGTTAAAGTTGTTAAACAATTGATTCATGGAAAAGTACAATCGTGCAGCAGCTATCAACATGTCTGTCAGAATCCTGGCTCGCTTGAAACTACTACTCACTCGGGTCTAGTTTCCCGAACACAGATTTGGTTTATTTTTGGACTAAAAATAACTTGCTTACTAGGCTTAATCCATGTAATCAACCCTATGCAAATCCACATACCAGAGATGTCTGTAACTATTGAGTGATTCAAAGAGCAGTGATGTGGGTGTGTTTGAATACGCCAAGAATTCATTTTTTACCTCTTCATATGTGTGTTCTTTCCCCTG